>NW_027098832.1:0-210062 GCF_037042795.1 Molothrus aeneus
GCCTTTTCCATGGTTATTCTATTGGAAAAGAACGAGTTTTGGACAACTATCTTTCATTCTTGCCAAACTCTTTGCAGACCCCCGTGCAAGCTTTAGAACAAGATTTTGGATGTTTTCTTCCCTGGCAGAGTTTCTCCTTGCAAGATATGGTGAAAAAGCTTTTGGCTGAGTGTTGAGCGGCAAGACACGCAGAAGACGCAGATACGCAGCTCTCCAAAGCTAAGTGCCGGTCCCGGGCTTCTTTCGGCACAAACCGCTCTCAGGAGCTCCCTGCGCTCGCCACAATGCTCTGTGTGCGAAGAAGCCGCTTCTTCGCCTCCGGGAGAATCGGCGAGCGGCAGCTTCCCAAAGGCGAAGCTGCAAGCTGCAGCACACAGGCACAGTGTGGGCAGCCTTCAGACTTAGAGAAAACAGTACTTTACCACTCTCCTGCCTTTTCCATGGTTATTCTATTGGAAAAGAACGAGTTTTGGACAACTACCTTTCATTCTTGCCAAACTCTTTGCAGACCTCCGTGCAAGCTTTAGAACAAGATTTTGGATGTTTTCTTTCCTGGCAGAGTTTCTCCTTGCAAGATATGGTGGAAAAGCTTTTTGCTGAGTGTAGAGCGGCAAGACACGCAGAAGACGCAGATACGCAGCTCTCCGAAGCTAAGTGCCGGTCCCGGGCTTCTTTCGGCACAAACCGCTCTCAGGAGCTCCCTGCGCTCGCCACAATGCTCTGTGTGCGAAGAAGCCGCTTCTTCGCCTGCGGGAGAATCGGCGAGCGGCAGCTTCCCAAAGGCGAAGATGCAAGCTGCAGCACACAGGCACAGTGTGGGCAGCCTTCAGACTTAGAGAAAACAGTACTTTACCACTCTCCTGCCTTTTCCATGGTTATTCTATTGGAAAAGAACGAGTTTTGGACAACTACCTTTCATTCTTGCCAAACTCTTTGCAGACCCCCGTGCAAGCTTTAGAACAAGTTTTTGGATGTTTTCTTTCCTGGCAGAGTTTCTCCTTGCAAGATATGGTGGAAAAGCTTTTTGCTGAGTGTAGAGCGGCAAGACACGCAGAAGACGCGGATACGCAGCTCTCCGAAGCTAAGTGCCGGTCCCGGGCTTCTTTCGGCACAAACCGCTCTCAGGAGCTCCCTGCGCTCGCCACAATGCTCTGTGTGCGAAGAAGCCGCTTCTTCGCCTCCGGGAGAATCGGCGAGCGGCAGCTTCCCAAAGGCGAAGATGCAAGCTGCAGCACACAGGCACAGTGTGGGCAGCCTTCAGACTTAGAGAAAACAGTACTTTACCACTCTCCTGCCTTTTCCATGGTTATTCTATTGGAAAAGAACGAGTTTTGGACAACTACCTTTCATTCTTGCCAAACTCTTTGCAGACCCCCGTGCAAGCTTTAGAACAAGATTTTGGATGTTTTCTTTCCTGGCAGAGTTTCTCCTTGCAAGATATGGTGGAAAAGCTTTTTGCTGAGTGTAGAGCGGCAAGACACGCAGAAGACGCAGATACGCAGCTCTCCGAAGCTAAGTGCCGGTCCCGGGCTTCTTTCGGCACAAACCGCTCTCAGGAGCTCCCTGCGCTCGCCACAATGCTCTGTGTGCGAAGAAGCCGCTTCTTCGCCTGCGGGAGAATCGGCGAGCGGCAGCTTCCCAAAGGCGAAGATGCAAGCTGCAGCACACAGGCACAGTGTGGGCAGCCTTCAGACTTAGAGAAAACAGTACTTTACCACTCTCCTGCCTTTTCCATGGTTATTCTATTGGAAAAGAACGAGTTTTGGACAACTACCTTTCATTCTTGCCAAACTCTTTGCAGACCCCCGTGCAAGCTTTAGAACAAGATTTTGGATGTTTTCTTTCCTGGCAGAGTTTCTCCTTGCAAGATATGGTGGAAAAGCTTTTTGCTGAGTGTAGAGCGGCAAGACACGCAGAAGACGCAGATACGCAGCTCTCCGAAGCTAAGTGCCGGTCCCGGGCTTCTTTCGGCACAAACCGCTCTCAGGAGCTCCCTGCGCTCGCCACAATGCTCTGTGTGTGAAGAAGCCGCTTCTTCGCCTGCGGGAGAATCGGCGAGCGGCAGCTTCCCAAAGGCGAAGATGCAAGCTGCAGCACACAGGCACAGTGTGGGCAGCCTTCAGACTTAGAGAAAACAGTACTTTACCACTCTCCTGCCTTTTCCATGGTTATTCTATTGGAAAAGAACGAGTTTTGGACAACTACCTTTCATTCTTGCCAAACTCTTTGCAGACCCCCGTGCAAGCTTTAGAACAAGATTTTGGATGTTTTCTTTCCTGGCAGAGTTTCTCCTTGCAAGATATGGTGGAAAAGCTTTTTGCTGAGTGTAGAGCGGCAAGACACGCAGAAGACGCGGATACGCACCTCTCCGAAGCTAAGTGCCCGGTCCCGGGCTTCTTTCGGCACAAACCGCTCTCAGGAGCTCCCTGCGCTCGCCACAATGCTCTGTGTGCGAAGAAGCCGCTTCTTCGCCTGCGGGAGAATCGGCGAGCGGCAGCTTCCCAAAGGCGAAGATGCAAGCTGCAGCACACAGGCACAGTGTGGGCAGCCTTCAGACTTAGAGAAAACAGTACTTTACCACTCTCCTGCCTTTTCCATGGTTATTCTATTGGAAAAGAACGAGTTTTGGACAACTACCTTTCATTCTTGCCAAACTCTTTGCAGACCCCCGTGCAAGCTTTAGAACAAGTTTTTGGATGTTTTCTTTCCTGGCAGAGTTTCTCCTTGCAAGATATGGTGGAAAAGCTTTTTGCTGAGTGTAGAGCGGCAAGACACGCAGAAGACGCGGATACGCAGCTCTCCGAAGCTAAGTGCCGGTCCCGGGCTTCTTTCGGCACAAACCGCTCTCAGGAGCTCCCTGCGCTCGCCACAATGCTCTGTGTGCGAAGAAGCCGCTTCTTCGCCTGCGGGAGAATCGGCGAGCGGCAGCTTCCCAAAGGCGAAGATGCAAGCTGCAGCACACAGGCACAGTGTGGGCAGCCTTCAGACTTAGAGAAAACAGTACTTTACCACTCTCCTGCCTTTTCCATGGTTATTCTATTGGAAAAGAACGAGTTTTGGACAACTACCTTTCATTCTTGCCAAACTCTTTGCAGACCCCCGTGCAAGCTTTAGAACAAGATTTTGGATGTTTTCTTTCCTGGCAGAGTTTCTCCTTGCAAGATATGGTGGAAAAGCTTTTTGCTGAGTGTAGAGCGGCAAGACACGCAGAAGACGCGGATACGCAGCTCTCCGAAGCTAAGTGCCGGTCCCGGGCTTCTTTCGGCACAAACCGCTCTCAGGAGCTCCCTGCGCTCGCCACAATGCTCTGTGTGCGAAGAAGCCGCTTCTTCGCCTCCGGGAGAATCGGCGAGCGGCAGCTTCCCAAAGGCGAAGATGCAAGCTGCAGCACACAGGCACAGTGTGGGCAGCCTTCAGACTTAGAGAAAACAGTACTTTACCACTCTCCTGCCTTTTCCATGGTTATTCTATTGGAAAAGAACGAGTTTTGGACAACTACCTTTCATTCTTGCCAAACTCTTTGCAGACCCCCGTGCAAGCTTTAGAACAAGATTTTGGATGTTTTCTTTCCTGGCAGAGTTTCTCCTTGCAAGATATGGTGGAAAAGCTTTTTGCTGAGTGTAGAGCGGCAAGACACGCAGAAGACGCAGATACGCAGCTCTCCGAAGCTAAGTGCCGGTCCCGGGCTTCTTTCGGCACAAACCGCTCTCAGGAGCTCCCTGCGCTCGCCACAATGCTCTGTGTGCGAAGAAGCCGCTTCTTCGCCTGCGGGAGAATCGGCGAGCGGCAGCTTCCCAAAGGCGAAGATGCAAGCTGCAGCACACAGGCACAGTGTGGGCAGCCTTCAGACTTAGAGAAAACAGTACTTTACCACTCTCCTGCCTTTTCCATGGTTATTCTATTGGAAAAGAACGAGTTTTGGACAACTACCTTTCATTCTTGCCAAACTCTTTGCAGACCCCCGTGCAAGCTTTAGAACAAGATTTTGGATGTTTTCTTTCCTGGCAGAGTTTCTCCTTGCAAGATATGGTGGAAAAGCTTTTTGCTGAGTGTAGAGCGGCAAGACACGCAGAAGACGCAGATACGCAGCTCTCCGAAGCTAAGTGCCGGTCCCGGGCTTCTTTCGGCACAAACCGCTCTCAGGAGCTCCCTGCGCTCGCCACAATGCTCTGTGTGCGAAGAAGCCGCTTCTTCGCCTGCGGGAGAATCGGCGAGCGGCAGCTTCCCAAAGGCGAAGCTGCAAGCTGCAGCACACAGGCACAGTGTGGGCAGCCTTCAGACTTAGAGAAAACAGTACTTTACCACTCTCCTGCCTTTTCCATGGTTATTCTATTGGAAAAGAACGAGTTTTGGACAACTACCTTTCATTCTTGCCAAACTCTTTGCAGACCCCCGTGCAAGCTTTAGAACAAGATTTTGGATGTTTTCTTTCCTGGCAGAGTTTCTCCTTGCAAGATATGGTGGAAAAGCTTTTTGCTGAGTGTAGAGCGGCAAGACACGCAGAAGACGCAGATACGCAGCTCTCCGAAGCTAAGTGCCGGTCCCGGGCTTCTTTCGGCACAAACCGCTCTCAGGAGCTCCCTGCGCTCGCCACAATGCTCTGTGTGCGAAGAAGCCGCTTCTTCGCCTGCGGGAGAATCGGCGAGCGGCAGCTTCCCAAAGGCGAAGATGCAAGCTGCAGCACACAGGCACAGTGTGGGCAGCCTTCAGACTTAGAGAAAACAGTACTTTACCACTCTCCTGCCTTTTCCATGGTTATTCTATTGGAAAAGAACGAGTTTTGGACAACTACCTTTCATTCTTGCCAAACTCTTTGCAGACCCCCGTGCAAGCTTTAGAACAAGATTTTGGATGTTTTCTTTCCTGGCAGAGTTTCTCCTTGCAAGATATGCTGGAAAAGCTTTTGGCTGAGTGTTGAGCGGCAAGACACGCAGAAGACGCGGATACGCAGCTCTCCGAAGCTAAGTGCCGGTCCCGGGCTTCTTTCGGCACAAACCGCTCTCAGGAGCTCCCTGCGCTCGCCACAATGCTCTGTGTGCGAAGAAGCCGCTTCTTCGCCTGCGGGAGAATCGGCGAGCGGCAGCTTCCCAAAGGCGAAGATGCAAGCTGCAGCACACAGGCACAGTGTGGGCAGCCTTCAGACTTAGAGAAAACAGTACTTTACCACTCTCCTGCCTTTTCCATGCTTATTCTATTGGAAAAGAACGAGTTTTGGACAACTACCTTTCATTCTTGCCAAACTCTTTGCAGACCCCCGTGCAAGCTTTAGAACAAGTTTTTGGATGTTTTCTTACCTGGCAGAGTTTCTCCTTGCAAGATATGGTGGAAAAGCTTTTTGCTGAGTGTAGAGCGGCAAGACACGCAGAAGACGCAGATACGCAGCTCTCCGAAGCTAAGTGCCGGTCCCGGGCTTCTTTCGGCACAAACCGCTCTCAGGAGCTCCCTGCGCTCGCCACAATGCTCTGTGTGCGAAGAAGCCGCTTCTTCGCCTGCGGGAGAATCGGCGAGCGGCAGCTTCCCAAAGGCGAAGATGCAAGCTGCAGCACACAGGCACAGTGTGGGCAGCCTTCAGACTTAGAGAAAACAGTACTTTACCACTCTCCTGCCTTTTCCATGGTTATTCTATTGGAAAAGAACGAGTTTTGGACAACTACCTTTCATTCTTGCCAAACTCTTTGCAGACCCCCGTGCAAGCTTTAGAACAAGATTTTGGATGTTTTCTTTCCTGGCAGAGTTTCTCCTTGCAAGATATGGTGGAAAAGCTTTTTGCTGAGTGTAGAGCCGCAAGACACGCAGAAGACGCAGATACGCAGCTCTCCGAAGCTAAGGTGCCGGTCCCGGGCTTCTTTCGGCACAAACCGCTCTCAGGAGCTCCCTGCGCTCGCCACAATGCTCTGTGTGCGAAGAAGCCGCTTCTTCGCCTCCGGGAGAATCGGCGAGCGGCAGCTTCCCAAAGGCGAAGATGCAAGCTGCAGCACACAGGCACAGTGTGGGCAGCCTTCAGACTTAGAGAAAACAGTACTTTACCACTCTCCTGCCTTTTCCATGGTTATTCTATTGGAAAAGAACGAGTTTTGGACAACTATCTTTCATTCTTGCCAAACTCTTTGCAGACCCCCGTGCAAGCTTTAGAACAAGATTTTGGATGTTTTCTTCCCTGGCAGAGTTTCTCCTTGCAAGATATGGTGAAAAGCTTTTGGCTGAGTGTTGAGCGGCAAGACACGCAGAAGACGCAGATACGCAGCTCTCCAAAGCTAAGTGCCGGTCCCGGGCTTCTTTCGGCACAAACCGCTCTCAGGAGCTCCCTGCGCTCGCCACAATGCTCTGTGTGCGAAGAAGCCGCTTCTTCGCCTCCGGGAGAATCGGCGAGCGGCAGCTTCCCAAAGGCGAAGCTGCAAGCTGCAGCACACAGGCACAGTGTGGGCAGCCTTCAGACTTAGAGAAAACAGTACTTTACCACTCTCCTGCCTTTTCCATGGTTATTCTATTGGAAAAGAACGAGTTTTGGACAACTACCTTTCATTCTTGCCAAACTCTTTGCAGACCTCCGTGCAAGCTTTAGAACAAGATTTTGGATGTTTTCTTTCCTGGCAGAGTTTCTCCTTGCAAGATATGGTGGAAAAGCTTTTTGCTGAGTGTAGAGCGGCAAGACACGCAGAAGACGCAGATACGCAGCTCTCCGAAGCTAAGTGCCGGTCCCGGGCTTCTTTCGGCACAAACCGCTCTCAGGAGCTCCCTGCGCTCGCCACAATGCTCTGTGTGCGAAGAAGCCGCTTCTTCGCCTGCGGGAGAATCGGCGAGCGGCAGCTTCCCAAAGGCGAAGATGCAAGCTGCAGCACACAGGCACAGTGTGGGCAGCCTTCAGACTTAGAGAAAACAGTACTTTACCACTCTCCTGCCTTTTCCATGGTTATTCTATTGGAAAAGAACGAGTTTTGGACAACTACCTTTCATTCTTGCCAAACTCTTTGCAGACCCCCGTGCAAGCTTTAGAACAAGTTTTTGGATGTTTTCTTTCCTGGCAGAGTTTCTCCTTGCAAGATATGGTGGAAAAGCTTTTTGCTGAGTGTAGAGCGGCAAGACACGCAGAAGACGCGGATACGCAGCTCTCCGAAGCTAAGTGCCGGTCCCGGGCTTCTTTCGGCACAAACCGCTCTCAGGAGCTCCCTGCGCTCGCCACAATGCTCTGTGTGCGAAGAAGCCGCTTCTTCGCCTCCGGGAGAATCGGCGAGCGGCAGCTTCCCAAAGGCGAAGATGCAAGCTGCAGCACACAGGCACAGTGTGGGCAGCCTTCAGACTTAGAGAAAACAGTACTTTACCACTCTCCTGCCTTTTCCATGGTTATTCTATTGGAAAAGAACGAGTTTTGGACAACTACCTTTCATTCTTGCCAAACTCTTTGCAGACCCCCGTGCAAGCTTTAGAACAAGATTTTGGATGTTTTCTTTCCTGGCAGAGTTTCTCCTTGCAAGATATGGTGGAAAAGCTTTTTGCTGAGTGTAGAGCGGCAAGACACGCAGAAGACGCAGATACGCAGCTCTCCGAAGCTAAGTGCCGGTCCCGGGCTTCTTTCGGCACAAACCGCTCTCAGGAGCTCCCTGCGCTCGCCACAATGCTCTGTGTGCGAAGAAGCCGCTTCTTCGCCTGCGGGAGAATCGGCGAGCGGCAGCTTCCCAAAGGCGAAGATGCAAGCTGCAGCACACAGGCACAGTGTGGGCAGCCTTCAGACTTAGAGAAAACAGTACTTTACCACTCTCCTGCCTTTTCCATGGTTATTCTATTGGAAAAGAACGAGTTTTGGACAACTACCTTTCATTCTTGCCAAACTCTTTGCAGACCCCCGTGCAAGCTTTAGAACAAGATTTTGGATGTTTTCTTTCCTGGCAGAGTTTCTCCTTGCAAGATATGGTGGAAAAGCTTTTTGCTGAGTGTAGAGCGGCAAGACACGCAGAAGACGCAGATACGCAGCTCTCCGAAGCTAAGTGCCGGTCCCGGGCTTCTTTCGGCACAAACCGCTCTCAGGAGCTCCCTGCGCTCGCCACAATGCTCTGTGTGTGAAGAAGCCGCTTCTTCGCCTGCGGGAGAATCGGCGAGCGGCAGCTTCCCAAAGGCGAAGATGCAAGCTGCAGCACACAGGCACAGTGTGGGCAGCCTTCAGACTTAGAGAAAACAGTACTTTACCACTCTCCTGCCTTTTCCATGGTTATTCTATTGGAAAAGAACGAGTTTTGGACAACTACCTTTCATTCTTGCCAAACTCTTTGCAGACCCCCGTGCAAGCTTTAGAACAAGATTTTGGATGTTTTCTTTCCTGGCAGAGTTTCTCCTTGCAAGATATGGTGGAAAAGCTTTTTGCTGAGTGTAGAGCGGCAAGACACGCAGAAGACGCGGATACGCACCTCTCCGAAGCTAAGTGCCGGTCCCGGGCTTCTTTCGGCACAAACCGCTCTCAGGAGCTCCCTGCGCTCGCCACAATGCTCTGTGTGCGAAGAAGCCGCTTCTTCGCCTGCGGGAGAATCGGCGAGCGGCAGCTTCCCAAAGGCGAAGATGCAAGCTGCAGCACACAGGCACAGTGTGGGCAGCCTTCAGACTTAGAGAAAACAGTACTTTACCACTCTCCTGCCTTTTCCATGGTTATTCTATTGGAAAAGAACGAGTTTTGGACAACTACCTTTCATTCTTGCCAAACTCTTTGCAGACCCCCGTGCAAGCTTTAGAACAAGTTTTTGGATGTTTTCTTTCCTGGCAGAGTTTCTCCTTGCAAGATATGGTGGAAAAGCTTTTTGCTGAGTGTAGAGCGGCAAGACACGCAGAAGACGCGGATACGCAGCTCTCCGAAGCTAAGTGCCGGTCCCGGGCTTCTTTCGGCACAAACCGCTCTCAGGAGCTCCCTGCGCTCGCCACAATGCTCTGTGTGCGAAGAAGCCGCTTCTTCGCCTGCGGGAGAATCGGCGAGCGGCAGCTTCCCAAAGGCGAAGATGCAAGCTGCAGCACACAGGCACAGTGTGGGCAGCCTTCAGACTTAGAGAAAACAGTACTTTACCACTCTCCTGCCTTTTCCATGGTTATTCTATTGGAAAAGAACGAGTTTTGGACAACTACCTTTCATTCTTGCCAAACTCTTTGCAGACCCCCGTGCAAGCTTTAGAACAAGATTTTGGATGTTTTCTTTCCTGGCAGAGTTTCTCCTTGCAAGATATGGTGGAAAAGCTTTTTGCTGAGTGTAGAGCGGCAAGACACGCAGAAGACGCAGATACGCAGCTCTCCGAAGCTAAGTGCCGGTCCCGGGCTTCTTTCGGCACAAACCGCTCTCAGGAGCTCCCTGCGCTCGCCACAATGCTCTGTGTGCGAAGAAGCCGCTTCTTCGCCTGCGGGAGAATCGGCGAGCGGCAGCTTCCCAAAGGCGAAGCTGCAAGCTGCAGCACACAGGCACAGTGTGGGCAGCCTTCAGACTTAGAGAAAACAGTACTTTACCACTCTCCTGCCTTTTCCATGGTTATTCTATTGGAAAAGAACGAGTTTTGGACAACTACCTTTCATTCTTGCCAAACTCTTTGCAGACCCCCGTGCAAGCTTTAGAACAAGATTTTGGATGTTTTCTTTCCTGGCAGAGTTTCTCCTTGCAAGATATGGTGGAAAAGCTTTTGGCTGAGTGTAGAGCGGCAAGACACGCAGAAGACGCAGATACGCAGCTCTCCGAAGCTAAGTGCCGGTCCCGGGCTTCTTTCGGCACAAACCGCTCTCAGGAGCTCCCTGCGCTCGCCACAATGCTCTGTGTGCGAAGAAGCCGCTTCTTCGCCTCCGGGAGAATCGGCGAGCGGCAGCTTCCCAAAGGCGAAGATGCAAGCTGCAGCACACAGGCACAGTGTGGGCAGCCTTCAGACTTAGAGAAAACAGTACTTTACCACTCTCCTGCCTTTTCCATGGTTATTCTATTGGAAAAGAACGAGTTTTGGACAACTATCTTTCATTCTTGCCAAACTCTTTGCAGACCCCCGTGCAAGCTTTAGAACAAGATTTTGGATGTTTTCTTCCCTGGCAGAGTTTCTCCTTGCAAGATATGGTGAAAAAGCTTTTGGCTGAGTGTTGAGCGGCAAGACACGCAGAAGACGCAGATACGCAGCTCTCCGAAGCTAAGTGCCGGTCCCGGGCTTCTTTCGGCACAAACTGCTCTCAGGAGCTCCCTGCGCTCGCCACAATGCTCTGTGTGCGAAGAAGCCGCTTCTTCGCCTCCGGGAGAATCGGCGAGCGGCAGCTTCCCAAAGGCGAAGATGCAAGCTGCAGCACACAGGCACAGTGTGGGCAGCCTTCAGACTTAGAGAAAACAGTACTTTACCACTCTCCTGCCTTTTCCATGGTTATTCTATTGGAAAAGAACGAGTTTTGGACAACTACCTTTCATTCTTGCCAAACTCTTTGCAGACCCCCGTGCAAGCTTTAGAACAAGATTTTGGATGTTTTCTTTCCTGGCAGAGTTTCTCCTTGCAAGATATGGTGGAAAAGCTTTTGGCTGAGTGTAGAGCGGCAAAACACGCAGAAGACGCGGATACGCAGCTCTCCGAAGCTAAGTGCCGGTCCCGGGCTTCTTTCGGCACAAACCGCTCTCAGGAGCTCCCTGCGCTCGCCACAATGCTCTGTGTGCGAAGAAGCCGCTTCTTCGCCTGCGGGAGAATCGGCGAGCGGCAGCTTCCCAAAGGCGAAGATGCAAGTTGCGGCACACAGGCACAGTGTGGGCAGCCTTCAGACTTAGAGAAAACAGTACTTTACCACTCTCCTGCCTTTTCCATGGTTATTCTATTGGAAAAGAACGAGTTTTGGACAACTACCTTTCATTCTTGCCAAACTCTTTGCAGACCCCCGTGCAAGCTTTAGAACAAGATTCTGGATGTTTTCTTTCCTGGCAGAGTTTCTCCTTGCAAGATATGGTGGAAAAGCTTTTTGCTGAGTGTAGAGCGGCAAGACACGCAGAAGACGCAGATACGCAGCTCTCCGAAGCTAAGTGCCGGTCCGGGCTTCTTTCGGCACAAACCGCTCTCAGGAGCTCCCTGCGCTCGCCACAATGCTCTGTGTGCGAAGAAGCCGCTTCTTCGCCTGCGGGAGAATCGGCGAGCGGCAGCTTCCCAAAGGCGAAGATGCAAGCTGCAGCACACAGGCACAGTGTGGGCAGCCTTCAGACTTAGAGAAAACAGTACTTTACCACTCTCCTGCCTTTTCCATGGTTATTCTATTGGAAAAGAACGAGTTTTGGACAACTACCTTTCATTCTTGCCAAACTCTTTGCAGACCCCCGTGCAAGCTTTAGAACAAGATTTTGGATGTTTTCTTTCCTGGCAGAGTTTCTCCTTGCAAGATATGGTGGAAAAGCTTTTGCTGAGTGTAGAGCGGCAAGACACTCAGAAGACGCGGATACGCAGCTCTCCGAAGCTAAGTGCCGGTCCCGGGCTTCTTTCGGCACAAACCGCTCTCAGGAGCTCCCTGCGCTCCCCACAATGCTCTGTGTGCGAAGAAGCCGCTTCTTCGCCTCCGGGAGAATCGGCGAGCGGCAGCTTCCCAAAGGCGAAGATGCAAGCTGCAGCACACAGGCACAGTGTGGGCAGCCTTCAGACTTAGAGGAAAACAGTACTTTACCACTCTCCTGCCTTTTCCATGGTTATTCTATTGGAAAAGAACGAGTTTTGGACAACTACCTTTCATTCTTGCCAAACTCTTTGCAGACCGCCGTGCAAGCTTTAGAACAAGATTTTGGGATGTTTTCTTTCCTGGCAGAGTTTCTCCTTGCAAGATATGGTGGAAAAGCTTTTTGCTGAGTGTAGAGCGGCAAGACACGCAGAAGACGCAGATACGCAGCTCTCCGAAGCTAAGTGCCGGTCCCGGGCTTCTTTCGGCACAAACCGCTCTCAGGAGCTCCCTGCGCTCGCCACAATGCTCTGTGTGCGAAGAAGCCGCTTCTTCGCCTGCGGGAGAATCGGCGAGCGGCAGCTTCCCAAAGGCGAAGATGCAAGCTGCAGCACACAGGCACAGTGTGGGCAGCCTTCAGACTTAGAGAAAACAGTACTTTACCACTCTCCTGCCTTTTCCATGGTTATTCTATTGGAAAAGAACGAGTTTTGGACAACTACCTTTCATTCTTGCCAAACTCTTTGCAGACCCCCGTGCAAGCTTTAGAACAAGATTTTGGATGTTTTCTTTCCTGGCAGAGTTTCTCCTTGCAAGATATGGTGGAAAAGCTTTTGGCTGAGTGTAGAGCCGCAAGACACGCAGAAGACGCAGATACGCAGCTCTCCGAAGCTAAGTGCCGGTCCCGGGCTTCTTTCGGCACAAACCGCTCTCAGGAGCTCCCTGCGCTCGCCACAATGCTCTGTGTGCGAAGAAGCTGCTTCTTCGCCTCCGGGAGAATCGGCGAGCGGCAGCTTCCCAAAGGCGAAGATGCAAGCTGCAGCACACAGGCACAGTGTGGGCAGCCTTCAAACTTAGAGAAAACAGTACTTTACCACTCTCCTGCCTTTTCCATGGTTATTCTATTGGAAAAGAACGAGTTTTGGACAACTACCTTTCATTCTTGCCAAACTCTTTGCAGACCTCCGTGCAAGCTTTAGAACAAGATTTTTGGATGTTTTCTTTCCTGGCCAGAGTTTTCTCCTTGCAAGATATGGTGGAAAAGCTTTTTGCTGAGTGTAGAGCGGCAAGACACGCAGAAGACGCGGATACGCAGCTCTCCGAAGCTAAGTGCCGGTCCCGGGCTTCTTTCGGCACAAACCGCTCTCAGGAGCTCCCTGCGCTCGCCACAATGCTCTGTGTGCGAAGAAGCCGCTTCTTCGCCTCCGGGAGAATCGGCGAGCGGCAGCTTCCCAAAGGCGAAGATGCAAGCTGCAGCACACAGGCACAGTGTGGGCAGCCTTCAGACTTAGAGAAAACAGTACTTTACCACTCTCCTGCCTTTTCCATGGTTATTCTATTGGAAAAGAACGAGTTTTGGACAACTACCTTTCATTCTTGCCAAACTCTTTGCAGACCCCCGTGCAAGCTTTAGAACAAGATTTTGGATGTTTTCTTTCCTGGCAGAGTTTCTCCTTGCAAGATATGGTGGAAAAGCTTTTTGCTGAGTGTAGAGCGGCAAAACACGCAGAAGACGCGGATACGCAGCTCTCCGAAGCTAAGTGCCGGTCCCGGGCTTCTTTCGGCACAAACCGCTCTCAGGAGCTCCCTGCGCTCGCCACAATGCTCTGTGTGCGAAGAAGCCGCTTCTTCGCCTGCGGGAGAATCGGCGAGCGGCAGCTTCCCAAAGGCGAAGATGCAAGCTGCAGCACACAGGCACAGTGTGGGCAGCCTTCAGACTTAGAGAAAACAGTACTTTACCACTCTCCTGCCTTTTCCATGGTTATTCTATTGGAAAAGAACGAGTTTTGGACAACTACCTTTCATTCTTGCCAAACTCTTTGCAGACCCCCGTGCAAGCTTTAGAACAAGATTTTGGATGTTTTCTTTCCTGGCAGAGTTTCTCCTTGCAAGATATGGTGGAAAAGCTTTTTGCTGAGTGTAGAGCGGCAAGACACGCAGAAGACGCAGATACGCAGCTCTCCGAAGCTAAGTGCCGGTCCGGGCTTCTTTCGGCACAAACCGCTCTCAGGAGCTCCCTGCGCTCGCCACAATGCTCTGTGTGCGAAGAAGCCGCTTCTTCGCCTCCGGGAGAATCGGCGAGCGGCAGCTTCCCAAAGGCGAAGATGCAAGCTGCAGCACACAGGCACAGTGTGGGCAGCCTTCAGACTTAGAGAAAACAGTACTTTACCACTCCTCCTGCCTTTTCCATGGTTATTCTATTGGAAAAGAACGAGTTTTGGACAACTACCTTTCATTCTTGCCAAACTCTTTGCAGACCCCCGTGCAAGCTTTAGAACAAGATTTTGGATGTTTTCTTTCCTGGCAGAGTTTCTCCTTGCAAGATATGGTGGAAAAGCTTTTTGCTGAGTGTAGAGCGGCAAAACACGCAGAAGACGCGGATACGCAGCTCTCCGAAGCTAAGTGCCGGTCCCGGGCTTCTTTCGGCACAAACCGCTCTCAGGAGCTCCCTGCGCTCGCCACAATGCTCTGTGTGCGAAGAAGCCGCTTCTTCGCCTGCGGGAGAATCGGCGAGCGGCAGCTTCCCAAAGGCGAAGATGCAAGCTGCAGCACACAGGCACAGTGTGGGCAGCCTTCAGACTTAGAGAAAACAGTACTTTACCACTCTCCTGCCTTTTCCATGGTTATTCTATTGGAAAAGAACGAGTTTTGGACAACTACCTTTCATTCTTGCCAAACTCTTTGCAGACCCCCGTGCAAGCTTTAGAACAAGATTTTGGATGTTTTCTTTCCTGGCAGAGTTTCTCCTTGCAAGATATGGTGGAAAAGCTTTTTGCTGAGTGTAGAGCGGCAAGACACGCAGAAGACGCAGATACGCAGCTCTCCGAAGCTAAGTGCCGGTCCCGGGCTTCTTTCGGCACAAACCGCTCTCAGGAGCTCCCTGCGCTCGCCACAATGCTCTGTGTGCGAAGAAGCCGCTTCTTCGCCTCCGGGAGAATCGGCGAGCGGCAGCTTCCCAAAGGCGAAGATGCAAGCTGCAGCACACAGGCACAGTGTGGGCAGCCTTCAGACTTAGAGAAAACAGTACTTTACCACTCTCCTGCCTTTTCCATGGTTATTCTATTGGAAAAGAACGAGTTTTGGACAACTACCTTTCATTCTTGCCAAACTCTTTGCAGACCCCCGTGCAAGCTTTAGAACAAGATTTTGGATGTTTTCTTCCTGGCAGAGTTTCTCCTTGCAAGATATGGTGGAAAAGCTTTTGGCTGAGTGTAGAGCGGCAAGACACGCAGAAGACGCAGATACGCAGCTCTCCGAAGCTAAGTGCCGGTCCCGGGCTTCTTTCGGCACAAACCGCTCTCAGGAGCTCCCTGCGCTCGCCACAATGCTCTGTGTGTGAAGAAGCCGCTTCTTCGCCTCCGGGAGAATCGGCGAGCGGCAGCTTCCCAAAGGCGAAGATGCAAGCTGCAGCACACAGGCACAGTGTGGGCAGCCTTCAGACTTAGAGAAAACAGTACTTTACCACTCTCCTGCCTTATCCATGGTTATTCTATTGGAAAAGAACGAGTTTTGGACAACTACCTTTCATTCTTGCCAAACTCTTTGCAGACCCCCGTGCAAGCTTTAGGACAAGATTTTGGATGTTTTCTTTCCTGGCAGAGTTTCTCCTTGCAAGATATGGTGGAAAAGCTTTTTGCTGAGTGTAGAGCGGCAAGACACGCAGAAGACGCAGATACGCAGCTCTCCGAAGCTAAGTGCTGGTCCCGGGCTTCTTTCGGCACAAACCGCTCTCAGGAGCTCCCTGCGCTCGCCACAATGCTCTGTGTGCGAAGAAGCCGCTTCTTCGCCTCCGGGAGAATCGGCGAGCGGCAGCTTCCCAAAGGCGAAGATGCAAGCTGCGGCACACAGGCACAGTGTGGGCAGCCTTCAGACTTAGAGAAAACAGTACTTTACCACTCTCCTGCCTTTTCCATGGTTATTCTATTGGAAAAGAACTAGTTTTGGACAACTACCTTTCATTCTTGCCAAACTCTTTGCAGACCCCCGTGCAAGCTTTAGAACAAGATTTTGGATGTTTTCTTTCCTGGCAGAGTTTCTCCTTGCAAGATATGGTGGAAAAGCTTTTTGCTGAGTGTAGAGCGGCAAGACACGCAGAAGACGCAGATACGCAGCTCTCCGAAGCTAAGTGCCGGTCCCGGGCTTCTTTCGGCACAAACCGCTCTCAGGAGCTCCCTGCGCTCGCCACAATGCTCTGTGTGCGAAGAAGCCGCTTCTTCGCCTGCGGGAGAATCGGCGAGCGGCAGCTTCCCAAAGGCGAAGATGCAAGCTGCAGCACACAGGCACAGTGTGGGCAGCCTTCAGACTTAGAGAAAACAGTACTTTACCACTCTCCTGCCTTTTCCATGGTTATTCTATTGGAAAAGAACGAGTTTTGGACAACTACCTTTCATTCTTGCCAAACTCTTTGCAGACCCCCGTGCAAGCTTTAGAACAAGTTTTTGGATGTTTTCTTTCCTGGCAGAGTTTCTCCTTGCAAGATATGGTGGAAAAGCTTTTTGCTGAGTGTAGAGCGGCAAGACACGCAGAAGACGCGGATACGCAGCTCTCCGAAGCTAAGTGCCGGTCCCGGGCTTCTTTCGGCACAAACCGCTCTCAGGAGCTCCCTGCGCTCGCCACAATGCTCTGTGTGCGAAGAAGCCGCTTCTTCGCCTGCGGGAGAATCGGCGAGCGGCAGCTTCCCAAAGGCGAAGATGCAAGCTGCAGCACACAGGCACAGTGTGGGCAGCCTTCAGACTTAGAGAAAACAGTACTTTACCACTCTCCTGCCTTTTCCATGGTTATTCTATTGGAAAAGAACGAGTTTTGGACAACTACCTTTCATTCTTGCCAAACTCTTTGCAGACCCCCGTGCAAGCTTTAGAACAAGATTTTGGATGTTTTTCTTTCCTGGCAGAGTTTCTCCTTGCAAGATATGGTGGAAAAGCTTTTGGCTGAGTGTAGAGCCGCAAGACACGCAGAAGACGCAGATACGCAGCTCTCCGAAGCTAAGTGCCGGTCCCGGGCTTCTTTCGGCACAAACCGCTCTCAGGAGCTCCCTGCGCTCGCCACAATGCTCTGTGTGCGAAGAAGCCGCTTCTTCGCCTCCGGGAGAATCGGCGAGCGGCAGCTTCCAAAGGCGAAGATGCAAGCTGCAGCACACAGGCACAGTGTGGGCAGCCTTCAGACTTAGAGAAAACAGTACTTTACCACTCTCCTGCCTTTTCCATGGTTATTCTATTGGAAAAGAACGAGTTTTGGACAACTACCTTTCATTCTTGCCAAACTCTTTGCAGACCCCCGTGCAAGCTTTAGAACAAGATTTTGGATGTTTTCTTCCCTGGCAGAGTTTCTCCTTGCAAGATATGGTGAAAAAGCTTTTGGGCTGAGTGTTGAGCGGCAAGACACGCAGAAGACGCAGATACGCAGCTCTCCGAAGCTAAGTGCCGGTCCCGGGCTTCTTTCGGCACAAACCGCTCTCAGGAGCTCCCTGCGCTCGCCACAATGCTCTGTGTGCGAAGAAGCCGCTTCTTCGCCTCCGGGAGAATCGGCGAGCGGCAGCTTCCCAAAGGCAGAAGATGCAAGCTGCAGCACACAGGCACAGTGTGGGCAGCCTTCAGACTTAGAGAAAACAGTACTTGACCACTCTCCTGCCTTTTCCATGGTTATTCTATTGGAAAAGAACGAGTTTTGGACAACTACCTTTCATTCTTGCCAAACTCTTTGCAGACCCCGTGCAAGCTTTAGAACAAGTTTTTGGATGTTTTCTTTCCTGGCAGAGTTTCTCCTTGCAAGATATGGTGGAAAAGCTTTTTGCTGAGTGTAGAGCGGCAAGACACGCAGAAGACGCAGATACGCAGCTCTCCGAAGCTAAGTGCCGGTCCCGGGCTTCTTTCGGCACAAACCGCTCTCAGGAGCTCCCTGCGCTCGCCACAATGCTCTGTGTGCGAAGAAGCCGCTTCTTCGCCTCCGGGAGAATCGGCGAGCGGCAGCTTCCCAAAGGCGAAGATGCAAGCTGCAGCACACAGGCACAGTGTGGGCAGCCTTCAGACTTAGAGAAAACAGTACTTTACCACTCTCCTGCCTTTTCCATGGTTATTCTATTGGAAAAGAACGAGTTTTGGACAACTACCTTTCATTCTTGCCAAACTCTTTGCAGACCCCCGTGCAAGCTTTAGAACAAGATTTTGGATGTTTTCTTTCCTGGCAGAGTTTCTCCTTGCAAGATATGGTGGAAAAGCTTTTTGGCTGAGTGTAGAGCGGCAAGACACGCAGAAGACGCAGATACGCAGCTCTCCGAAGCTAAGTGCCGGTCCCGGGCTTCTTTCGGCACAAACCGCTCTCAGGAGCTCCCTGCGCTCGCCACAATGCTCTGTGTGCGAAGAAGCCGCTTCTTCGCCTGCCGGGAGAATCGGCGAGCGGCAGCTTCCCAAAGGCGAAGATGCAAGCTGCAGCACACAGGCACAGTGTGGGCAGCCTTCAGACTTAGAGAAAACAGTACTTTACCACTCTCCTGCCTTTTCCATGGTTATTCTATTGGAAAAGAACGAGTTTTGGACAACTACCTTTCATTCTTGCCAAACTCTTTGCAGACCCCCGTGCAAGCTTTAGAAGAAGATTTTGGATGTTTTCTTTCCTGGCAGAGTTTCTCCTTGCAAGATATGGTGGAAAAGCTTTTTGCTGAGTGTAGAGCGGCAAGACACGCAGAAGACGCAGATACGCAGCTCTCCGAAGCTAAGTGCCGGTCCCGGGCTTCTTTCGGCACAAACCGCTCTCAGGAGCTCCCTGCGCTCGCCACAATGCTCTGTGTGCGAAGAAGCCGCTTCTTCGCCTCCGGGAGAATCGGCAAGCGGCAGCTTGCCAAAGGCGAAGATGCAAGCTGCAGCACACAGGCACAGTGTGGGCAGCCTTCAGACTTAGAGAAAACAGTACTTTACCACTCTCCTGCCTTTTCCATGGTTATTTCTATTGGAAAAGAACGAGTTTTGGACAACTACCTTTCATTCTTGCCAAACTCTTTGCAGACCCCGTGCAAGCTTTAGAACAAGATTTTGGATGTTTTCTTTCCTGGCAGAGTTTCTCCTTGCAAGATATGGTGAAAAAGCTTTTGGCTGAGTGTAGAGCGGCAAGACACGCAGAAGACGCAGATACGCAGCTCTCCGAAGCTAAGTGCCGGTCCCGGGCTTCTTTCGGCACAAACCGCTCTCAGGAGCTCCCTGCGCTCGCCACAATGCTCTGTGTGCGAAGAAGCCGCTTCTTCGCCTGCGGGAGAATCGCGAGCGGCAGCTTCCCAAAGGCGAAGATGCAAGCTGCAGCACACAGGCACAGTGTGGGCAGCCTTCAGACTTAGAGAAAACAGTACTTTACCACTCTCCTGCCTTTTCCATGGTTATTCTATTGGAAAAGAACGAGTTTTGGACAACTACCTTTCATTCTTGCCAAACTCTTTGCAGACCCCCGTGCAAGCTTTAGAACAAGATTTTGGATGTTTTCTTTCCTGGCAGAGTTTCTCCTTGCAAGATATGGTGGAAAAGCTTTTTGCTGAGTGTAGAGCGGCAAGACACGGCAGAAGACGCAGATACGCAGCTCTCCGAAGCTAAGTGCCGGTCCCGGGCTTCTTTCGGCACAAACCGCTCTCAGGAGCTCCCTGCGCTCGCCACAATGCTCTGTGTGCGAAGAAGCCGCTTCTTCGCCTGCGGGAGAATAGGCGAGCGGCAGCTTCCTAAGGCGAAGATGCAAGCTGCAGGCACACAGGCACAGTGTGGGCAGCCTTCAGACTTAGAGAAAACAGTACTTTACCACTCTCCTGCCTTTTCCATGGTTATTCTAT
The DNA here is from genome assembly GCF_037042795.1 of Molothrus aeneus. Taxonomy (NCBI): domain Eukaryota; kingdom Metazoa; phylum Chordata; class Aves; order Passeriformes; family Icteridae; genus Molothrus; species Molothrus aeneus. The sequence continues at coordinate 19,424 of NW_027098832.1, forward strand.
TGGAAAAGAACGAGTTTTGGACAACTACCTTTCATTCTTGCCAAACTCTTTGCAGACCCCCGTGCAAGCTTTAGAACAAGATTTTGGATGTTTTCTTTCCTGGCCAGAGTTTCTCCTTGCAAGATATGCTGGAAAAGCTTTTGGCTGAGTGTAGAGCGGCAAGACACGCAGAAGACGCAGATACGCAGCTCTCCGAAGCTAAGTGCCGGTCCCGGGCTTCTTTCGGCACAAACCGCTCTCAGGAGCTCCCTGCGCTCGCCACAATGCTCTTGTGTGCGAAGAAGCCGCTTCTTCGCCTCCGGGAGAAGTCGGCGAGCGGCAGCTTCCCAAAGGCGAAGATGCAAGCTGCAGCACACAGGCACAGTGTGGGCAGCCTTCAGACTTAGAGAAAACAGTACTTTACCACTCTCCTGCCTTTTCCATGGTTATTCTATTGGAAAAGAACGAGTTTTGGACAACTACCTTTCATTCTTGCCAAACTCTTTGCAGACCCCCGTGCAAGCTTTAGAACAAGATTTTGGATGTTTTCTTTCCCTGGCAGAGTTTCTCCTTGCAAGATATGGTGGAAAAGCTTTTTGCTGAGTGTAGAGCGGCAAGACACGCAGAAGACGCAGATACGCAGCTCTCCGAAGCTAAGTGCCGGTCCCGGGCTTCTTTCGGCACAAACCGCTCTCAGGAGCTCCCTGCGCTCGCCACAATGCTCTGTGTGCGAAGAAGCCGCTTCTTCGCCTCCGGGAGAATCGGCGAGCGGCAGCTTCCCAAAGGCGAAGATGCAAGCTGCAGCACACAGGCACAGTGTGGGCAGCCTTCAGACTTAGAGAAAACAGTACTTTACCACTCTCCTGCCTTTTCCATGGTTATTCTATTGGAAAAGAACGAGTTTTGGACAACTACCTTTCATTCTTGCCAAACTCTTTGCAGACCCCCGTGCAAGCTTTAGAACAAGATTTTGGATGTTTTCTTTCCCTGGCAGAGTTTCTCCTTGCAAGATATGGTGGAAAAGCTTTTTGGCTGAGTGTAGAGCGGCAAGACACGCAGAAGACGCAGATACGCAGCTCTCCGAAGCTAAGTGCCGGTCCCGGGCTTCTTTCGGCACAAACCGCTCTCAGGAGCTCCCTGCGCTCGCCACAATGCTCTGTGTGCGAAGAAGCCGCTTCTTCGCCTCCGGGGAGAATCGGCGAGCGGCAGCTTCCCAAAGGCGAAGATGCAAGCTGCAGCACACAGGCACAGTGTGGGCAGCCTTCAGACTTAGAGAAAACAGTATTTACCACTCTCCTGCCTTTTCCATGGTTATTCTATTGGAAAAGAACGAGTTTTGGACAACTACCTTTCATTCTTGCCAAACTCTTTGCAGACCCCCGTGCAAGCTTTAGAACAAGATTTTGGATGTTTTCTTCCCTGGCAGAGTTTCTCCTTGCAAGATATGGTGGAAAAGCTTTTGGCTGAGTGTAGAGCGGCAAGACACGCAGAAGACGCAGATACGCAGCTCTCCGAAGCTAAGTGCCGGTCCCGGGCTTCTTTCGGCACAAACCGCTCTCAGGAGCTCCCTGCGCTCGCCACAATGCTCTGTGTGCGAAGAAGCCGCTTCTTCGCCTCCGGGAGAATCGGCGAGCGGCAGCTTCCCAAAGGCGAAGATGCAAGCTGCAGCACACAGGCACAGTGTGGGCAGCCTTCAGACTTAGAGAAAACAGTACTTTACCACTCTCCTGCCTTTTCCATGGTTATTCTATTGGAAAAGAACGAGTTTTGGACAACTACCTTTCATTCTTGCCAAACTCTTTGCAGACCCCCGTGCAAGCTTTAGAACAAGATTTTGGATGTTTTCTTTCCTGGCAGAGTTTCTCCTTGCAAGATATGGTGGAAAAGCTTTTGGCTGAGTGTAGAGCGGCAAGACACGCAGAAGACGCAGATACGCAGCTCTCCGAAGCTAAGTGCCGGTCCCGGGCTTCTTTCGGCACAAACCGCTCTCAGGAGCTCCCTGCGCTCGCCACAATGCTCTGTGTGCGAAGAAGCCGCTTCTTCGCCTGCGGGAGAATCGGCGAGCGGCAGCTTCCCAAAGGCGAAGATGCAAGCTGCAGCACACAGGCACAGTGTGGGCAGCCTTCAGACTTAGAGAAAACAGTACTTTACCACTCTCCTGCCTTTTCCATGGTTATTCTATTGGAAAAGAACGAGTTTTGGACAACTACCTTTCATTCTTGCCAAACTCTTTGCAGACCCCCGTGCAAGCTTTAGAACAAGATTTTGGATGTTTTCTTTCCTGGCAGAGTTTCTCCTTGCAAGATATGGTGGAAAAGCTTTTGGCTGAGTGTAGAGCGGCAAGACACGCAGAAGACGCAGATACGCAGCTCTCCGAAGCTAAGTGCCGGTCCCGGGCTTCTTTCGGCACAAACCGCTCTCAGGAGCTCCCTGCGCTCGCCACAATGCTCTGTGTGCGAAGAAGCCGCTTCTTCGCCTTCCGGGAGAATCGGCGAGCGGCAGCTTCCCAAAGGCGAAGATGCAAGCTGCAGCACACAGGCACAGTGTGGGCAGCCTTCAGACTTAGAGAAAACAGTACTTTACCACTCTCCTGCCTTTTCCATGGTTATTCTATTGGAAAAGAACGAGTTTTGGACAACTACCTTTCATTCTTGCCAAACTCTTTGCAGACCCCCGTGCAAGCTTTAGAACAAGATTTTTGGATGTTTTCTTTCCTGGCAGAGTTTCTCCTTGCAAGATATGGTGGAAAAGCTTTTGGCTGAGTGTAGAGCGGCAAGACACGCAGAAGACGCAGATACGCAGCTCTCCGAAGCTAAGTGCCGGTCCCGGGGCTTCTTTCGGCACAAACCGCTCTCAGGAGCTCCCTGCGCTCGCCACAATGCTCTGTGTGCGAAGAAGCCGCTTCTTCGCCTCCGGGAGAATCGGCGAGCGGCAGCTTCCCAAAGGCGAAGATGCAAGCTGCAGCACACAGGCACAGTGTGGGCAGCCTTCAGACTTAGAGAAAACAGTACTTTACCACTCTCCTGCCTTTTCCATGGTTATTCTATTGGAAAGAAACGAGTTTGGACAACTACCTTTCATTCTTGCCAAACTCTTTGCAGACCCCCGTGCAAGCTTTAGAACAAAATTTTGGATGTTTTCTTCCTGGCAGAGTTTCTCCTTGCAAGATATGGTGGAAAAAGCTTTTGGCTGAGTGTAGAGCGGCAAGACACGCAGAAGACGCAGATACGCAGCTCTCCGAAGCTAAGTGCCGGTCCCGGGCTTCTTTCGGCACAAACCGCTCTCAGGAGCTCCCTGCGCTCGCCACAATGCTCTGTGTGCGAAGAAGCCGCTTCTTCGCCTCCGGGAGAATCGGCGAGCGGCAGCTTCCCAAAGGCGAAGATGCAAGCTGCAGCACACAGGCACAGTGTGGGCAGCCTTCAGACTTAGAGAAAACAGTACTTTACCACTCTCCTGCCTTTTCCATGGTTATTCTATTGGAAAAGAACGAGTTTTGGACAACTACCTTTCATTCTTGCCAAACTCTTTGCAGACCCCCGTGCAAGCTTTAGAACAAGATTTTGGATGTTTTCTTTCCTGGCCGAGTTTCTCCTTGCAAGATATGGTGAAAAAGCTTTTGCTGAGTGTAGAGCGGCAAGACACGCAGAAGACGCAGATACGCAGCTCTCCGAAGCTAAGTGCCGGTCCCGGGCTTCTTTCGGCACAAACCGCTCTCAGGAGCTCCCTGCGCTCGCCACAATGCTCTGTGTGCGAAGAAGCCGCTTCTTCGCCTCGGGAGAATCGGCGAGCGGCAGCTTCCCAAAGGCGAAGATGCAAGCTGCAGCACACAGGCACAGTGTGGGCAGCCTTCAGACTTAGAGAAACAGTACTTTACCACTCTCCTGCCTTTTCCATGGTTATTCTATTGGAAAAGAACGAGTTTTGGACAACTACCTTTCATTCTTGCCAAACTCTTTGCAGACCCCCGTGCAAGCTTTAGAACAAGATTTTGGATGTTTTCTTTCCTGGCAGAGTTCTCCTTGCAAGATATGGTGGAAAAGCTTTTTGCTGAGTGTAGAGCGGCAAGACACGCAGAAGACGCAGATACGCAGCTCTCCGAAGCTAAGTGCCGGTCCCGGGCTTCTTTCGGCACAAACCGCTCTCAGGAGCTCCCTGCGCTCGCCACAATGCTCTGTGTGCGAAGAAGCCGCTTCTTCGCCTCGGGAGAATCGGCGAGCGGCAGCTTCCCAAAGGCGAAGATGCAAGCTGCAGCACACAGGCACAGTGTGGGCAGCCTTCAGACTTAGAGAAAACAGTACTTTACCACTCTCCTGCCTTTTCCATGGTTATTCTACTGGAAAAGAACGAGTTTTGGACAACTACCTTTCATTCTTGCCAAACTCTTTGCAGACCCCCGTGCAAGCTTAGAACCAGATTTTGGATGTTTTCTTCCTGGCAGAGTTTCTCCTTGCAAGATATGGTGGAAAAGCTTTTTGCTGAGTGTAGAGCGGCAAGACACGCAGAAGACGCAGATACGCAGCTCTCCGAAGCTAAGTGCCGGTCCCGGGCTTCTTTTCGGCACAAACCGCTCTCAGGAGCTCCCTGCGCTCGCCACAATGCTCTGTGTGCAAGAAGCCGCTTCTTCGCCTCCGGGAGAATCGGCGAGCGGCCGCTTCCCAAAGGCGAAGATGCAGGCTGCAGCACACAGGCACAGTGTGGGCAGCCTTCAGACTTAGAGAAAACAGTACTTTACCACTCTCCTGCCTTTTCCATGGTTATTCTATTGGAAAAGAACGAGTTTTGGACAACTACCTTTCATTCTTGCCAAACTCTTTGCAGACCCCGTGCAAGCTTTAGAACAAGATTTGGATGTTTTCTTTCCTGGCAGAAGTTTCTCCTTGCTAAGATATGGTGGAAAAGCTTTTTGCTGAGTGTAGAGCAGCAAGACACGCAGAAGACGCAGATACGCAGCCTCTTCCGAAGCTAAGTGCCGGTCCCGGGCTTCTTTCGGCACAAACCGCTCTCAGGAGCTCCCTGCGCTCGCCACAATGCTCTGTGTGCGAAGAAGCCGCTTCTTCGCCTGCGGGAGAATCGGCGAGCGGCAGCTTCCCAAAGGCGAAGATGCAAGCTGCAGCACACAGGCACAGTGTGGGCAGCCTTCAGACTTAGAGAAAACAGTACTTTACCACTCTCCTGCCTTTTCCATGGTTATTCTACTGGAAAAGAACGAGTTTTGGACAACTACCTTTCATTCTTGCCAAACTCTTTGCAGACCCCCGTGCAAGCTTTAGAACCAGATTTTGGATGTTTTCTTTCCTGGCAGAGTTTCTCCTTGCAAGATATGGTGGAAAAGCTTTTTGCTGAGTGTAGAGCGGCAAGACACGCAGAAGACGCAGATACGCAGCTCTCCGAAGCTAAGTGCCGGTCCCGGGCTTCTTTCGGCACAAACCGCTCTCAGGAGCTCCCTGCGCTCGCCACAATGCTCTGTGTGCGAAGAAGCCGCTTCTTCGCCTGCGGGAGAATCGGCGAGCGGCAGCTTCCCAAAGGCGAAGATGCAAGCTGCAGCACACAGGCACAGTGTGGGCAGCCTTCAGACTTAGAGAAAACAGTACTTTACCACTCTCCTGCCTTTTCCATGGTTATTCTATTGGAAAAGAACGAGTTTTGGACAACTACCTTTCATTCTTGCCAAACTCTTTGCAGACCCCCGTGCAAGCTTTAGAACAAGATTTTGGATGTTTTCTTTCCTGGCAGAGTTTCTCCTTGCAAGATATGCTGGAAAAGCTTTTGGCTGAGTGTAGAGCGGCAAGACACGCAGAAGACGCAGATACGCAGCTCTCCGAAGCTAAGTGCCGGTCCCGGGCTTCTTTCGGCACAAACCGCTCTCAGGAGCTCCCTGCGCTCGCCACAATGCTCTGTGTGCCAAGAAGCCGCTTCTTCGCCTGCGGGAGAATAGGCGAGCGGCAGCTTCCCAAAGGCGAAGATGCAAGCTGCGGCACACAGGCACAGTGTGGGCAGCCTTCAGACTTAGAGAAAACAGTACTTTACCACTCTCCTGCCTTTTCCATGGTTATTCTATTGGAAAAGAACGAGTTTTGGACAACTACCTTTCATTCTTGCCAAACTCTTTGCAGACCCCCGTGCAAGCTTTAGAACAAGATTTTGGATGTTTTCTTTCCTGGCAGAGTTTCTCCTTGCAAGATATGCTGGAAAAGCTTTTGGCTGAGTGTAGAGCGGCAAGACACGCAGAAGACGCAGATACGCAGCTCTCCGAAGCTAAGTGCCGGTCCCGGGCTTCTTTCGGCACAAACCGCTCTCAGGAGCTCCCTGCGCTCGCCACAATGCTCTGTGTGCGAAGAAGCCGCTTCTTCGCCTGCGGGAGAATCGGCGAGCGGCAGCTTCCCAAAGGCGAAGATGCAAGCTGCGGCACACAGGCACAGTGTGGGCAGCCTTCAGACTTAGAGAAAACAGTACTTTACCACTCTCCTGCCTTTTCCATGGTTATTCTATTGGAAAAGAACGAGTTTTGGACAACTACCTTTCATTCTTGCCAAACTCTTTGCAGACCCCCGTGCAAGCTTTAGAACAAGATTTTGGATGTTTTCTTTCCTGGCAGAGTTTCTCCTTGCAAGATATGGTGGAAAAGCTTTTTGCTGAGTGTAGAGCGGCAAGACACGCAGAAGACGCAGATACGCAGCTCTCCGAAGCTAAGTGCCGGTCCCGGGCTTCTTTCGGCACAAACCGCTCTCAGGAGCTCCCTGCGCTCGCCACAATGCTCTGTGTGCGAAGAAGCCGCTTCTTCGCCTCCGGGAGAATCGGCGAGCGGCAGCTTCCCAAAGGCGAAGATGCAAGCTGCAGCACACAGGCACAGTGTGGGCAGCCTTCAGACTTAGAGAAAACAGTACTTGACCACTCTCCTGCCTTTTCCATGGTTATTCTATTGGAAAAGAACGAGTTTTGGACAACTACCTTTCATTCTTGCCAAACTCTTTGCAGACCTGCGTGCAAGCTTTAGAACAAGATTTTGGATGTTTTCTTTCCTGGCAGAGTTTCTCCTTGCAAGATATGGTGGAAAAGCTTTTTGCTGAGTGTAGAGCGGCAAGACACGCAGAAGACGCAGATACGCAGCTCTCCGAAGCTAAGTGCCGGTCCCGGGCTTCTTTCGGCACAAACCGCTCTCAGGAGCTCCCTGCGCTCGCCACAATGCTCTGTGTGCGAAGAAGCCGCTTCTTCGCCTCCGGGAGAATCGGCGAGCGGCAGCTTCCCAAAGGCGAAGATGCAAGCTGCAGCACACAGGCACAGTGTGGGCAGCCTTCAGACTTAGAGAAAACAGTACTTTACCACTCTCCTGCCTTTTCCATGGTTATTCTATTGGAAAAGAACGAGTTTTGGACAACTACCTTTCATTCTTGCCAAACTCTTTGCAGACCCCCGTGCAAGCTTTAGAACAAGATTTTGGATGTTTTCTTTCCTGGCAGAGTTTCTCCTTGCAAGATATGGTGGAAAAGCTTTTTGCTGAGTGTAGAGCGGCAAGACACGCAGAAGACGCAGATACGCAGCTCTCCGAAGCTAAGTGCCGGTCCCGGCCTTCTTTCGGCACAAACCGCTCTCAGGAGCTCCCTGCGCTCGCCACAATGCTCTGTGTGCGAAGAAGCCGCTTCTTCGCCTGCGGGAGAATCGGCGAGCGGCAGCTTCCCAAAGGCGAAGATGCAAGCTGCAGCACACAGGCACAGTGTGGGCAGCCTTCAGACTTAGAGAAAACAGTACTTTACCACTCTCCTGCCTTTTCCATGGTTATTCTACTGGAAAAGAACGAGTTTTGGACAACTACCTTTCATTCTTGCCAAACTCTTTGCAGACCCCCGTGCAAGCTTTAGAACCAGATTTTGGATGTTTTCTTTCCTGGCAGAGTTTCTCCTTGCAAGATATGGTGGAAAAGCTTTTTGCTGAGTGTAGAGCGGCAAGACACGCAGAAGACGCAGATACGCAGCTCTCCGAAGCTAAGTGCCGGTCCCGGGCTTCTTTCGGCACAAACCGCTCTCAGGAGCTCCCTGCGCTCGCCACAATGCTCTGTGTGCGAAGAAGCCGCTTCTTCGCCTGCGGGAGAATCGGCGAGCGGCAGCTTCCCAAAGGCGAAGATGCAAGCTGCAGCACACAGGCACAGTGTGGGCAGCCTTCAGACTTAGAGAAAACAGTACTTTACCACTCTCCTGCCTTTTCCATGGTTATTCTATTGGAAAAGAACGAGTTTTGGACAACTACCTTTCATTCTTGCCAAACTCTTTGCAGACCCCCGTGCAAGCTTTAGAACAAGATTTTGGATGTTTTCTTTCCTGGCAGAGTTTCTCCTTGCAAGATATGCTGGAAAAGCTTTTGGCTGAGTGTAGAGCGGCAAGACACGCAGAAGACGCAGATACGCAGCTCTCCGAAGCTAAGTGCCGGTCCCGGGCTTCTTTCGGCACAAACCGCTCTCAGGAGCTCCCTGCGCTCGCCACAATGCTCTGTGTGCCAAGAAGCCGCTTCTTCGCCTGCGGGAGAATAGGCGAGCGGCAGCTTCCCAAAGGCGAAGATGCAAGCTGCGGCACACAGGCACAGTGTGGGCAGCCTTCAGACTTAGAGAAAACAGTACTTTACCACTCTCCTGCCTTTTCCATGGTTATTCTATTGGAAAAGAACGAGTTTTGGACAACTACCTTTCATTCTTGCCAAACTCTTTGCAGACCCCCGTGCAAGCTTTAGAACAAGATTTTGGATGTTTTCTTTCCTGGCAGAGTTTCTCCTTGCAAGATATGCTGGAAAAGCTTTTGGCTGAGTGTAGAGCGGCAAGACACGCAGAAGACGCAGATACGCAGCTCTCCGAAGCTAAGTGCCGGTCCCGGGCTTCTTTCGGCACAAACCGCTCTCAGGAGCTCCCTGCGCTCGCCACAATGCTCTGTGTGCCAAGAAGCCGCTTCTTCGCCTGCGGGAGAATAGGCGAGCGGCAGCTTCCCAAAGGCGAAGATGCAAGCTGCGGCACACAGGCACAGTGTGGGCAGCCTTCAGACTTAGAGAAAACAGTACTTTACCACTCTCCTGCCTTTTCCATGGTTATTCTATTGGAAAAGAACGAGTTTTGGACAACTACCTTTCATTCTTGCCAAACTCTTTGCAGACCCCCGTGCAAGCTTTAGAACAAGATTTTGGATGTTTTCTTTCCTGGCAGAGTTTCTCCTTGCAAGATATGCTGGAAAAGCTTTTGGCTGAGTGTAGAGCGGCAAGACACGCAGAAGACGCAGATACGCAGCTCTCCGAAGCTAAGTGCCGGTCCCGGGCTTCTTTCGGCACAAACCGCTCTCAGGAGCTCCCTGCGCTCGCCACAATGCTCTGTGTGCGAAGAAGCCGCTTCTTCGCCTGCGGGAGAATCGGCGAGCGGCAGCTTCCCAAAGGCGAAGATGCAAGCTGCGGCACACAGGCACAGTGTGGGCAGCCTTCAGACTTAGAGAAAACAGTACTTTACCACTCTCCTGCCTTTTCCATGGTTATTCTATTGGAAAAGAACGAGTTTTGGACAACTACCTTTCATTCTTGCCAAACTCTTTGCAGACCCCCGTGCAAGCTTTAGAACAAGATTTTGGATGTTTTCTTTCCTGGCAGAGTTTCTCCTTGCAAGATATGGTGGAAAAGCTTTTTGCTGAGTGTAGAGCGGCAAGACACGCAGAAGACGCAGATACGCAGCTCTCCGAAGCTAAGTGCCGGTCCCGGGCTTCTTTCGGCACAAACCGCTCTCAGGAGCTCCCTGCGCTCGCCACAATGCTCTGTGTGCGAAGAAGCCGCTTCTTCGCCTCCGGGAGAATCGGCGAGCGGCAGCTTCCCAAAGGCGAAGATGCAAGCTGCAGCACACAGGCACAGTGTGGGCAGCCTTCAGACTTAGAGAAAACAGTACTTGACCACTCTCCTGCCTTTTCCATGGTTATTCTATTGGAAAAGAACGAGTTTTGGACAACTACCTTTCATTCTTGCCAAACTCTTTGCAGACCTGCGTGCAAGCTTTAGAACAAGATTTTGGATGTTTTCTTTCCTGGCAGAGTTTCTCCTTGCAAGATATGGTGGAAAAGCTTTTTGCTGAGTGTAGAGCGGCAAGACACGCAGAAGACGCAGATACGCAGCTCTCCGAAGCTAAGTGCCGGTCCCGGGCTTCTTTCGGCACAAACCGCTCTCAGGAGCTCCCTGCGCTCGCCACAATGCTCTGTGTGCGAAGAAGCCGCTTCTTCGCCTCCGGGAGAATCGGCGAGCGGCAGCTTCCCAAAGGCGAAGATGCAAGCTGCAGCACACAGGCACAGTGTGGGCAGCCTTCAGACTTAGAGAAAACAGTACTTTACCACTCTCCTGCCTTTTCCATGGTTATTCTATTGGAAAAGAACGAGTTTTGGACAACTACCTTTCATTCTTGCCAAACTCTTTGCAGACCCCCGTGCAAGCTTTAGAACAAGATTTTGGATGTTTTCTTTCCTGGCAGAGTTTCTCCTTGCAAGATATGGTGGAAAAGCTTTTTGCTGAGTGTAGAGCGGCAAGACACGCAGAAGACGCAGATACGCAGCTCTCCGAAGCTAAGTGCCGGTCCCGGCCTTCTTTCGGCACAAACCGCTCTCAGGAGCTCCCTGCGCTCGCCACAATGCTCTGTGTGCGAAGAAGCCGCTTCTTCGCCTGCGGGAGAATCGGCGAGCGGCAGCTTCCCAAAGGCGAAGATGCAAGCTGCAGCACACAGGCACAGTGTGGGCAGCCTTCAGACTTAGAGAAAACAGTACTTTACCACTCTCCTGCCTTTTCCATGGTTATTCTACTGGAAAAGAACGAGTTTTGGACAACTACCTTTCATTCTTGCCAAACTCTTTGCAGACCCCCGTGCAAGCTTTAGAACCAGATTTTGGATGTTTTCTTTCCTGGCAGAGTTTCTCCTTGCAAGATATGGTGGAAAAGCTTTTTGCTGAGTGTAGAGCGGCAAGACACGCAGAAGACGCAGATACGCAGCTCTCCGAAGCTAAGTGCCGGTCCCGGGCTTCTTTCGGCACAAACCGCTCTCAGGAGCTCCCTGCGCTCGCCACAATGCTCTGTGTGCGAAGAAGCCGCTTCTTCGCCTGCGGGAGAATCGGCGAGCGGCAGCTTCCCAAAGGCGAAGATGCAAGCTGCAGCACACAGGCACAGTGTGGGCAGCCTTCAGACTTAGAGAAAACAGTACTTTACCACTCTCCTGCCTTTTCCATGGTTATTCTATTGGAAAAGAACGAGTTTTGGACAACTACCTTTCATTCTTGCCAAACTCTTTGCAGACCCCCGTGCAAGCTTTAGAACAAGATTTTGGATGTTTTCTTTCCTGGCAGAGTTTCTCCTTGCAAGATATGCTGGAAAAGCTTTTGGCTGAGTGTAGAGCGGCAAGACACGCAGAAGACGCAGATACGCAGCTCTCCGAAGCTAAGTGCCGGTCCCGGGCTTCTTTCGGCACAAACCGCTCTCAGGAGCTCCCTGCGCTCGCCACAATGCTCTGTGTGCCAAGAAGCCGCTTCTTCGCCTGCGGGAGAATAGGCGAGCGGCAGCTTCCCAAAGGCGAAGATGCAAGCTGCGGCACACAGGCACAGTGTGGGCAGCCTTCAGACTTAGAGAAAACAGTACTTTACCACTCTCCTGCCTTTTCCATGGTTATTCTATTGGAAAAGAACGAGTTTTGGACAACTACCTTTCATTCTTGCCAAACTCTTTGCAGACCCCCGTGCAAGCTTTAGAACAAGATTTTGGATGTTTTCTTTCCTGGCAGAGTTTCTCCTTGCAAGATATGCTGGAAAAGCTTTTGGCTGAGTGTAGAGCGGCAAGACACGCAGAAGACGCAGATACGCAGCTCTCCGAAGCTAAGTGCCGGTCCCGGGCTTCTTTCGGCACAAACCGCTCTCAGGAGCTCCCTGCGCTCGCCACAATGCTCTGTGTGCGAAGAAGCCGCTTCTTCGCCTGCGGGAGAATCGGCGAGCGGCAGCTTCCCAAAGGCGAAGATGCAAGCTGCGGCACACAGGCACAGTGTGGGCAGCCTTCAGACTTAGAGAAAACAGTACTTTACCACTCTCCTGCCTTTTCCATGGTTATTCTATTGGAAAAGAACGAGTTTTGGACAACTACCTTTCATTCTTGCCAAACTCTTTGCAGACCCCCGTGCAAGCTTTAGAACAAGATTTTGGATGTTTTCTTTCCTGGCAGAGTTTCTCCTTGCAAGATATGGTGGAAAAGCTTTTTGCTGAGTGTAGAGCGGCAAGACACGCAGAAGACGCAGATACGCAGCTCTCCGAAGCTAAGTGCCGGTCCCGGGCTTCTTTCGGCACAAACCGCTCTCAGGAGCTCCCTGCGCTCGCCACAATGCTCTGTGTGCGAAGAAGCCGCTTCTTCGCCTCCGGGAGAATCGGCGAGCGGCAGCTTCCCAAAGGCGAAGATGCAAGCTGCAGCACACAGGCACAGTGTGGGCAGCCTTCAGACTTAGAGAAAACAGTACTTGACCACTCTCCTGCCTTTTCCATGGTTATTCTATTGGAAAAGAACGAGTTTTGGACAACTACCTTTCATTCTTGCCAAACTCTTTGCAGACCTGCGTGCAAGCTTTAGAACAAGATTTTGGATGTTTTCTTTCCTGGCAGAGTTTCTCCTTGCAAGATATGGTGGAAAAGCTTTTTGCTGAGTGTAGAGCGGCAAGACACGCAGAAGACGCAGATACGCAGCTCTCCGAAGCTAAGTGCCGGTCCCGGGCTTCTTTCGGCACAAACCGCTCTCAGGAGCTCCCTGCGCTCGCCACAATGCTCTGTGTGCGAAGAAGCCGCTTCTTCGCCTCCGGGAGAATCGGCGAGCGGCAGCTTCCCAAAGGCGAAGATGCAAGCTGCAGCACACAGGCACAGTGTGGGCAGCCTTCAGACTTAGAGAAAACAGTACTTTACCACTCTCCTGCCTTTTCCATGGTTATTCTATTGGAAAAGAACGAGTTTTGGACAACTACCTTTCATTCTTGCCAAACTCTTTGCAGACCCCCGTGCAAGCTTTAGAACAAGATTTTGGATGTTTTCTTTCCTGGCAGAGTTTCTCCTTGCAAGATATGGTGGAAAAGCTTTTTGCTGAGTGTAGAGCGGCAAGACACGCAGAAGACGCAGATACGCAGCTCTCCGAAGCTAAGTGCCGGTCCCGGGCTTCTTTCGGCACAAACCGCTCTCAGGAGCTCCCTGCGCTCGCCACAATGCTCTGTGTGCGAAGAAGCCGCTTCTTCGCCTCCGGGAGAATCGGCGAGCGGCAGCTTCCCAAAGGCGAAGATGCAAGCTGCAGCACACAGGCACAGTGTGGGCAGCCTTCAGACTTAGAGAAAACAGTACTTTACCACTCTCCTGCCTTTTCCATGGTTATTCTATTGGAAAAGAACGAGTTTTGGACAACTACCTTTCATTCTTGCCAAACTCTTTGCAGACCCCCGTGCAAGCTTTAGAACAAGATTTTGGATGTTTTCTTCCCTGGCAGAGTTTCTCCTTGCAAGATATGCTGGAAAAGCTTTTGGCTGAGTGTTGAGCGGCAAGACACGCAGAAGACGCAGATACGCAGCTCTCCGAAGCTAAGTGCCGGTCCCGGGCTTCTTTCGGCACAAACCGCTCTCAGGAGCTCCCTGCGCTCGCCACAATGCTCTGTGTGCGAAGAAGCCGCTTCTTCGCCTCCGGGAGAATCGGCGAGCGGCAGCTTCCCAAAGGCGAAGATGCAAGCTGCAGCACACAGGCACAGTGTGGGCAGCCTTCAGACTTAGAGAAAACAGTACTTTACCACTCTCCTGCCTTTTCCATGGTTATTCTATTGGAAAAGAACGAGTTTTGGACAACTACCTTTCATTCTTGCCAAACTCTTTGCAGACCCCCGTGCAAGCTTTAGAACAAGATTTTGGATGTTTTCTTTCCTGGCAGAGTTTCTCCTTGCAAGATATGGTGGAAAAGCTTTTGGCTGAGTGTAGAGCGGCAAGACACGCAGAAGACGCAGATACGCAGCTCTCCGAAGCTAAGTGCCGGTCCCGGGCTTCTTTCGGCACAAACCGCTCTCAGCAGCTCCCTGCGCTCGCCACAATGCTCTGTGTGCGAAGAAGCCGCTTCTTCGCCTCCGGGAGAATCGGCGAGCGGCAGCTTCCCAAAGGCGAAGATGCAAGTTGCGGCACACAGGCACAGTGTGGGCAGCCTTCAGACTTAGAGAAAACAGTACTTTACCACTCTCCTGCCTTTTCCATGGTTATTCTATTGGAAAAGAACGAGTTTTGGACAACTACCTTTCATTCTTGCCAAACTCTTTGCAGACCCCCGTGCAAGCTTTAGAAGAAGATTTTGGATGTTTTCTTTCCTGGCAGAGTTTCTCCTTGCAAGATATGGTGGAAAAGCTTTTTGCTGAGTGTAGAGCGGCAAGACACGCAGAAGACGCAGATACGCAGCTCTCCGAAGCTAAGTGCCGGTCCCGGGCTTCTTTCGGCACAAACCGCTCTCAGGAGCTCCCTGCGCTCGCCACAATGCTCTGTGTGCGAAGAAGCCGCTTCTTCGCCTCCGGGAGAATCGGCGAGCGGCAGCTTCCCAAAGGCGAAGATGCAAGCTGCAGCACACAGGCACAGTGTGGGCAGCCTTCAGACTTAGAGAAAACAGTACTTGACCACTCTCCTGCCTTTTCCATGGTTATTCTATTGGAAAAGAACGAGTTTTGGACAACTACCTTTCATTCTTGCCAAACTCTTTGCAGACCTGCGTGCAAGCTTTAGGACAAGATTTTGGATGTTTTCTTTCCTGGCAGAGTTTCTCCTTGCAAGATATGGTGGAAAAGCTTTTTGCTGAGTGTAGAGCGGCAAGACACGCAGAAGACGCAGATACGCAGCTCTCCGAAGCTAAGTGCCGGTCCCGGGCTTCTTTCGGCACAAACCGCTCTCAGGAGCTCCCTGCGCTCGCCACAATGCTCTGTGTGCGAAGAAGCCGCTTCTTCGCCTCCGGGAGAATCGGCGAGCGGCAGCTTCCCAAAGGCGAAGATGCAAGCTGCAGCACACAGGCACAGTGTGGGCAGCCTTCAGACTTAGAGAAAACAGTACTTTACCACTCTCCTGCCTTTTCCATGGTTATTCTATTGGAAAAGAACGAGTTTTGGACAACTACCTTTCATTCTTGCCAAACTCTTTGCAGACCCCCGTGCAAGCTTTAGAACAAGATTTTGGATGTTTTCTTCCCTGGCAGAGTTTCTCCTTGCAAGATATGCTGGAAAAGCTTTTGGCTGAGTGTTGAGCGGCAAGACACGCAGAAGACGCAGATACGCAGCTCTCCGAAGCTAAGTGCCGGTCCCGGGCTTCTTTCGGCACAAACCGCTCTCAGGAGCTCCCTGCGCTCGCCACAATGCTCTGTGTGCGAAGAAGCCGCTTCTTCGCCTCCGGGAGAATCGGCGAGCGGCAGCTTCCCAAAGGCGAAGATGCAAGCTGCAGCACACAGGCACAGTGTGGGCAGCCTTCAGACTTAGAGAAAACAGTACTTTACCACTCTCCTGCCTTTTCCATGGTTATTCTATTGGAAAAGAACGAGTTTTGGACAACTACCTTTCATTCTTGCCAAACTCTTTGCAGACCCCCGTGCAAGCTTTAGAACAAGATTTTGGATGTTTTCTTTCCTGGCAGAGTTTCTCCTTGCAAGATATGGTGGAAAAGCTTTTGGCTGAGTGTAGAGCGGCAAGACACGCAGAAGACCGCAGATACGCAGCTCTCCGAAGCTAAGTGCCGGTCCCGGGCTTCTTTCGGCACAAACCGCTCTCAGCAGCTCCCTGCGCTCGCCACAATGCTCTGTGTGCGAAGAAGCCGCTTCTTCGCCTCCGGGAGAATCGGCGAGCGGCAGCTTCCCAAAGGCGAAGATGCAAGTTGCGGCACACAGGCACAGTGTGGGCAGCCTTCAGACTTAGAGAAAACAGTACTTTACCACTCTCCTGCCTTTTCCATGGTTATTCTATTGGAAAAGAACGAGTTTTGGACAACTACCTTTCATTCTTGCCAAACTCTTTGCAGACCCCCGTGCAAGCTTTAGAAGAAGATTTTGGATGTTTTCTTTCCTGGCAGAGTTTCTCCTTGCAAGATATGGTGGAAAAGCTTTTTGCTGAGTGTAGAGCGGCAAGACACGCAGAAGACGCAGATACGCAGCTCTCCGAAGCTAAGTGCCGGTCCCGGGCTTCTTTCGGCACAAACCGCTCTCAGGAGCTCCCTGCGCTCGCCACAATGCTCTGTGTGCGAAGAAGCCGCTTCTTCGCCTCCGGGAGAATCGGCGAGCGGCAGCTTCCCAAAGGCGAAGATGCAAGCTGCAGCACACAGGCACAGTGTGGGCAGCCTTCAGACTTAGAGAAAACAGTACTTTACCACTCTCCTGCCTTTTCCATGGTTATTCTATTGGAAAAGAACGAGTTTTGGACAACTACCTTTCATTCTTGCCAAACTCTTTGCAGACCTGCGTGCAAGCTTTAGAACAAGATTTTGGATGTTTTCTTTCCTGGCAGAGTTTCTCCTTGCAAGATATGGTGGAAAAGCTTTTTGCTGAGTGTAGAGCGGCAAGACACGCAGAAGACGCAGATACGCAGCTCTCCGAAGCTAAGTGCCGGTCCCGGGCTTCTTTCGGCACAAACCGCTCTCAGGAGCTCCCTGCGCTCGCCACAATGCTCTGTGTGCGAAGAAGCCGCTTCTTCGCCTCCGGGAGAAATGGCGTGCGGCAGCTTCCCAAAGGCGAAGATGCAAGCTGCAGCACACAGGCACAGTGTGGGCAGCCTTCAGACTTAGAGAAAACAGTACTTTACCACTCTCCTGCCTTTTCCATGGTTATTCTATTGGAAAAGAACGAGTTTTGGACAACTACCTTTCATTCTTGCCAAACTCTTTGCAGACCCCCGTGCAAGCTTTAGAACAAGATTTTGGATGTTTTCTTTCCTGGCAGAGTTTCTCCTTGCAAGATATGGTGGAAAAGCTTTTGGCTGAGTGTAGAGCGGCAAGACACGCAGAAGACGCAGATACGCAGCTCTCCGAAGCTAAGTGCCGGTCCCGGGCTTCTTTCGGCACAAACCGCTCTCAGGAGCTCCCTGCGCTCGCCACAATGCTCTGTGTGCGAAGAAGCCGCTTCTTCGCCTCCGGGAGAATCGGCGAGCGGCAGCTTCCCAAAGGCGAAGATGCAAGCTGCAGCACACAGGCACAGTGTGGGCAGCATTCAGACTTAGAAAAAACAGTACTTTACCACTCTCCTGCCTTTTCCATGGTTATTCTATTGGAAAAGAACGAGTTTTGGACAACTACCTTTCATTCTTGCCAAACTCTTTGCAGACCCCCGTGCAAGCTTTAGAACAAGATTTTGGATGTTTTCTTTCCTGGCAGAGTTTCTCCTTGCAAGATATGGTGGAAAAGCTTTTGGCTGAGTGTAGAGCGGCAAGACACGCAGAAGACGCAGATACGCAGCTCTCCGAAGCTAAGTGCCGGTCCCGGGCTTCTTTCGGCACAAACCGCTCTCAGGAGCTCCCTGCGCTCGCCACAATGCTCTGTGTGCGAAGAAGCCGCTTCTTCGCCTCCGGGAGAATCGGCGAGCGGCAGCTTCCCAAAGGCGAAGATGCAAGCTGCAGCACACAGGCACAGTGTGGGCAGCCTTCAGACTTAGAGAAAACAGTACTTTACCACTCTCCTGCCTTTTCCATGGTTATTCTATTGGAAAAGAACGATTTTTGGACAACTACCTTTCATTCTTGCCAAACTCTTTGCAGACCCCCGTGCAAGCTTTAGAACAAGATTTTGGATGTTTTCTTCCCTGGCAGAGTTTCTCCTTGCAAGATATACTGGAAAAGCTTCTGGCTGAGTGTTGAGCGGCAAGACACGCAGAAGACGCAGATACGCAGCTCTCCGAAGCTAAGTGCCGGTCCCGGGCTTCTTTCGGCACAAACCGCTCTCAGGAGCTCCCTGCGCTCGCCACAATGCTCTGTGTGCGAAGAAGCCGCTTCTTCGCCTCCGGGAGAATCGGCGAGCGGCAGCTTCCCAAAGGCGAAGATGCAAGCTGCAGCACACAGGCACAGTGTGGGCAGCCTTCAGACTTAGAGAAAACAGTACTTTACCACTCTCCTGCCTTTTCCATGGTTATTCTATTGGAAAAGAACGAGTTTTGGACAACTACCTTTCATTCTTGCCAAACTCTTTGCAGACCCCCGTGCAAGCTTTAGAACAAGATTTTGGATGTTTTCTTTCCTGGCAGAGTTTCTCCTTGCAAGATATGGTGGAAAAGCTTTTGGCTGAGTGTAGAGCGGCAAGACACGCAGAAGACGCAGATACGCAGCTCTCCGAAGCTAAGTGCCGGTCCCGGGCTTCTTTCGGCACAAACCGCTCTCAGGAGCTCCCTGCGCTCGCCACAATGCTCTGTGTGCGAAGAAGCCGCTTCTTCGCCTGCGGGAGAATCGGCGAGCGGCAGCTTCCCAAAGGCGAAGATGCAAGTTGCGGCACACAGGCACAGTGTGGGCAGCCTTCAGACTTAGAGAAAACAGTACTTTACCACTCTCCTGCCTTTTCCATGGTTATTCTATTGGAAAAGAACGAGTTTTGGACAACTACCTTTCATTCTTGCCAAACTCTTTGCAGACCCCCGTGCAAGCTTTAGAACAAGATTTTGGATGTTTTCTTTCCTGGCAGAGTTTCTCCTTGCATGATATGGTGGAAAAGCTTTTTGCTGAGTGTAGAGCGGCAAGACACGCAGAAGACGCAGATACGCAGCTCTCCGAAGCTAAGTGCCGGTCCCGGGCTTCTTTCGGCACAAACCGCTCTCAGGAGCTCCCTGCGCTCGCCACAATGCTCTGTGTGCGAAGAAGCCGCTTCTTCGCCTCCGGGAGAATCGGCGAGCGGCAGCTTCCCAAAGGCGAAGATGCAAGCTGCAGCACACAGGCACAGTGTGGGCAGCCTTCAGACTTAGAGAAAACAGTACTTTACCACTCTCCTGCCTTTTCCATGGTTATTCTATTGGAAAAGAACGAGTTTTGGACAACTACCTTTCATTCTTGCCAAACTCTTTGCAGACCTGCGTGCAAGCTTTAGAACAAGATTTTGGATGTTTTCTTTCCTGGCAGAGTTTCTCCTTGCAAGATATGGTGGAAAAGCTTTTTGCTGAGTGTAGAGCGGCAAGACACGCAGAAGACGCAGATACGCAGCTCTCCGAAGCTAAGTGCCGGTCCCGGGCTTCTTTCGGCACAAACCGCTCTCAGGAGCTCCCTGCGCTCGCCACAATGCTCTGTGTGCGAAGAAGCCGCTTCTTCGCCTCCGGGAGAATCGGCGAGCGGCAGCTTCCCAAAGGCGAAGATGCAAGCTGCAGCACGCAGGCACAGTGTGGTCAGCCTTCA
This sequence comes from Molothrus aeneus, assembly GCF_037042795.1. Taxonomy (NCBI): domain Eukaryota; kingdom Metazoa; phylum Chordata; class Aves; order Passeriformes; family Icteridae; genus Molothrus; species Molothrus aeneus. Next base: position 38,768 of record NW_027098832.1, read on the forward strand.
GACTTAGAGAAAACAGTACTTTACCACTCTCCTGCCTTTTCCATGGTTATTCTATTGGAAAAGAACGAGTTTTGGACAACTACCTTTCATTCTTGCCAAACTCTTTGCAGACCCCCGTGCAAGCTTTAGAACAAGGATTTTGGATGTTTTCTTCCCTGGCAGAGTTTCTCCTTGCAAGATATGCTGGAAAAGCTTTTGGCTGAGTGTTGAGCGGCAAGACACGCAGAAGACGCAGATACGCAGCTCTCCGAAGCTAAGTGCCGGTCCCGGGCTTCTTTCGGCACAAACCGCTCTCAGGAGCTCCCTGCGCTCGCCACAATGCTCTGTGTGCGAAGAAGCCGCTTCTTCGCCTCCGGGAGAATCGGCGAGCGGCAGCTTCCCAAAGGCGAAGATGCAAGCTGCAGCACACAGGCACAGTGTGGGCAGCCTTCAGACTTAGAGAAAACAGTACTTTACCACTCTCCTGCCTTTTCCATGGTTATTCTATTGGAAAAGAACGAGTTTTGGACAACTACCTTTCATTCTTGCCAAACTCTTTGCAGACCCCCGTGCAAGCTTTAGAACAAGATTTTGGATGTTTTCTTTCCTGGCAGAGTTTCTCCTTGCAAGATATGGTGGAAAAGCTTTTGGCTGAGTGTAGAGCGGCAAGACACGCAGAAGACGCAGATACGCAGCTCTCCGAAGCTAAGTGCCGGTCCCGGGCTTCTTTCGGCACAACCGCTCTCAGCAGCTCCCTGCGCTCGCCACAATGCTCTGTGTGCGAAGAAGCCGCTTCTTCGCCTCCGGGAGAATCGGCGAGCGGCAGCTTCCAAAGGCGAAGATGCAAGTTGCGGCACACAGGCACAGTGTGGGCAGCCTTCAGACTTAGAGAAAACAGTACTTTACCACTCTCCTGCCTTTTCCATGGTTATTCTATTGGAAAAGAACGAGTTTTGGACAACTACCTTTCATTCTTGCCAAACTCTTTGCAGACCCCCGTGCAAGCTTTAGAAGAAGATTTTGGATGTTTTCTTTCCTGGCAGAGTTTCTCCTTGCAAGATATGGTGGAAAAGCTTTTTGCTGAGTGTAGAGCGGCAAGACACGCAGAAGACGCAGATACGCAGCTCTCCGAAGCTAAGTGCCGGTCCCGGGCTTCTTTCGGCACAAACCGCTCTCAGGAGCTCCCTGCGCTCGCCACAATGCTCTGTGTGCGAAGAAGCCGCTTCTTCGCCTCCGGGAGAATCGGCGAGCGGCAGCTTCCCAAAGGCGAAGATGCAAGCTGCAGCACACAGGCACAGTGTGGGCAGCCTTCAGACTTAGAGAAAACAGTACTTTACCACTCTCCTGCCTTTTCCATGGTTATTCTATTGGAAAAGAACGAGTTTTGGACAACTACCTTTCATTCTTGCCAAACTCTTTGCAGACCTGCGTGCAAGCTTTAGAACAAGATTTTGGATGTTTTCTTTCCTGGCAGAGTTTCTCCTTGCAAGATATGGTGGAAAAGCTTTTTGCTGAGTGTAGAGCGGCAAGACACGCAGAAGACGCAGATACGCAGCTCTCCGAAGCTAAGTGCCGGTTCCCCGGCTTCTTTCGGCACAAACCGCTCTCAGGAGCTCCCTGCGCTCGCCACAATGCTCTGTGTGCGAAGAAGCCGCTTCTTCGCCTCCGGGAGAAATGGCGTGCGGCAGCTTCCCAAAGGCGAAGATGCAAGCTGCAGCACACAGGCACAGTGTGGGCAGCCTTCAGACTTAGAGAAAACAGTACTTTACCACTCTCCTGCCTTTTCCATGGTTATTCTATTGGAAAAGAACGAGTTTTGGACAACTACCTTTCATTCTTGCCAAACTCTTTGCAGACCCCCGTGCAAGCTTTAGAACAAGATTTTGGATGTTTTCTTTCCTGGCAGAGTTTCTCCTTGCAAGATATGGTGGAAAAGCTTTTGGCTGAGTGTAGAGCGGCAAGACACGCAGAAGACGCAGATACGCAGCTCTCCGAAGCTAAGTGCCGGTCCCGGGCTTCTTTCGGCACAAACCGCTCTCAGGAGCTCCCTGCGCTCGCCACAATGCTCTGTGTGCGAAGAAGCCGCTTCTTCGCCTCCGGGAGAATCGGCGAGCGGCAGCTTCCCAAAGGCGAAGATGCAAGCTGCAGCACACAGGCACAGTGTGGGCAGCATTCAGACTTAGAAAAAACAGTACTTTACCACTCTCCTGCCTTTTCCATGGTTATTCTATTGGAAAAGAACGAGTTTTGGACAACTACCTTTCATTCTTGCCAAACTCTTTGCAGACCCCCGTGCAAGCTTTAGAACAAGATTTTGGATGTTTTCTTTCCTGGCAGAGTTTCTCCTTGCAAGATATGGTGGAAAAGCTTTTGGCTGAGTGTAGAGCGGCAAGACACGCAGAAGACGCAGATACGCAGCTCTCCGAAGCTAAGTGCCGGTCCCGGGCTTCTTTCGGCACAAACCGCTCTCAGGAGCTCCCTGCGCTCGCCACAATGCTCTGTGTGCGAAGAAGCCGCTTCTTCGCCTCCGGGAGAATCGGCGAGCGGCAGCTTCCCAAAGGCGAAGATGCAAGCTGCAGCACACAGGCACAGTGTGGGCAGCCTTCAGACTTAGAGAAAACAGTACTTTACCACTCTCCTGCCTTTTCCATGGTTATTCTATTGGAAAAGAACGATTTTTGGACAACTACCTTTCATTCTTGCCAAACTCTTTGCAGACCCCCGTGCAAGCTTTAGAACAAGATTTTGGATGTTTTCTTCCCTGGCAGAGTTTCTCCTTGCAAGATATACTGGAAAAGCTTTTGGCTGAGTGTTGAGCGGCAAGACACGCAGAAGACGCAGATACGCAGCTCTCCGAAGCTAAGTGCCGGTCCCGGGCTTCTTTCGGCACAAACCGCTCTCAGGAGCTCCCTGCGCTCGCCACAATGCTCTGTGTGCGAAGAAGCCGCTTCTTCGCCTCCGGGAGAATCGGCGAGCGGCAGCTTCCCAAAGGCGAAGATGCAAGCTGCAGCACACAGGCACAGTGTGGGCAGCCTTCAGACTTAGAGAAAACAGTACTTTACCACTCTCCTGCCTTTTCCATGGTTATTCTATTGGAAAAGAACGAGTTTTGGACAACTACCTTTCATTCTTGCCAAACTCTTTGCAGACCCCCGTGCAAGCTTTAGAACAAGATTTTGGATGTTTTCTTTCCTGGCAGAGTTTCTCCTTGCAAGATATGGTGGAAAAGCTTTTGGCTGAGTGTAGAGCGGCAAGACACGCAGAAGACGCAGATACGCAGCTCTCCGAAGCTAAGTGCCGGTCCCGGGCTTCTTTCGGCACAAACCGCTCTCAGGAGCTCCCTGCGCTCGCCACAATGCTCTGTGTGCGAAGAAGCCGCTTCTTCGCCTGCGGGAGAATCGGCGAGCGGCAGCTTCCCAAAGGCGAAGATGCAAGTTGCGGCACACAGGCACAGTGTGGGCAGCCTTCAGACTTAGAGAAAACAGTACTTTACCACTCTCCTGCCTTTTCCATGGTTATTCTATTGGAAAAGAACGAGTTTTGGACAACTACCTTTCATTCTTGCCAAACTCTTTGCAGACCCCCGTGCAAGCTTTAGAACAAGATTTTGGATGTTTTCTTTCCTGGCAGAGTTTCTCCTTGCATGATATGGTGGAAAAGCTTTTTGCTGAGTGTAGAGCGGCAAGACACGCAGAAGACGCAGATACGCAGCTCTCCGAAGCTAAGTGCCGGTCCCGGGCTTCTTTCGGCACAAACCGCTCTCAGCAGCTCCCTGCGCTCGCCACAATGCTCTGTGTGCGAAGAAGCCGCTTCTTCGCCTCCGGGAGAATCGGCGAGCGGCAGCTTCCCAAAGGCGAAGATGCAAGCTGCAGCACACAGGCACAGTGTGGGCAGCCTTCAGACTTAGAGAAAACAGTACTTGACCACTCTCCTGCCTTTTCCATGGTTATTCTATTGGAAAAGAACGAGTTTTGGACAACTACCTTTCATTCTTGCCAAACTCTTTGCAGACCTGCGTGCAAGCTTTAGAACAAGATTTTGGATGTTTTCTTTCCTGGCAGAGTTTCTCCTTGCAAGATATGGTGGAAAAGCTTTTTGCTGAGTGTAGAGCGGCAAGACACGCAGAAGACGCAGATACGCAGCTCTCCGAAGCTAAGTGCCGGTCCCGGGCTTCTTTCGGCACAAACCGCTCTCAGGAGCTCCCTGCGCTCGCCACAATGCTCTGTGTGCGAAGAAGCCGCTTCTTCGCCTCCGGGAGAATCGGCGAGCGGCAGCTTCCCAAAGGCGAAGATGCAAGCTGCAGCACGCAGGCACAGTGTGGTCAGCCTTCAGACTTAGAGAAAACAGTACTTTACCACTCTCCTGCCTTTTCCATGGTTATTCTATTGGAAAAGAACGAGTTTTGGACAACTACCTTTCATTCTTGCCAAACTCTTTGCAGACCCCCGTGCAAGCTTTAGAACAAGATTTTGGATGTTTTCTTCCCTGGCAGAGTTTCTCCTTGCAAGATATGGTGAAAAAGCTTTTGGCTGAGTGTAGAGCGGCAAGACACGCAGAAGACGCAGATACGCAGCTCTCCGAAGCTAAGTGCCGGTCCCGGGCTTCTTTCGGCACAAACCGCTCTCAGGAGCTCCCTGCGCTCGCCACAATGCTCTGTGTGCGAAGAAGCCGCTTCTTCGCCTGCGGGAGAATCGGCGAGCGGCAGCTTCCCAAAGGCGAAGATGCAAGCTGCGGCACACAGGCACAGTGTGGGCAGCCTTCAGACTTAGAGAAAACAGTACTTTACCACTCTCCTGCCTTTTCCATGGTTATTCTATTGGAAAAGAACGAGTTTTGGACAACTACCTTTCATTCTTGCCAAACTCTTTGCAGACCCCCGTGCAAGCTTTAGAACAAGATTTTGGATGTTTTCTTTCCTGGCAGAGTTTCTCCTTGCAAGATATGGTGGAAAAGCTTTTGGCTGAGTGTAGAGCGGCAAGACACGCAGAAGACGCAGATACGCAGCTCTCCGAAGCTAAGTGCCGGTCCCGGGCTTCTTTCTGCACAAACCGCTCTCAGGAGCTCCCTGCGCTCGCCACAATGCTCTGTGTGCGAAGAAGCCGCTTCTTCGCCTGCGGGAGAATCGGCGAGCGGCAGCTTCCCAAAGGCGAAGATGCAAGCTGCGGCACACAGGCACAGTGTGGGCAGCCTTCAGACTTAGAGAAAACAGTACTTTACCACTCTCCTGCCTTTTCCATGGTTATTCTATTGGAAAAGAACGAGTTTTGGACAACTACCTTTCATTCTTGCCAAACTCTTTGCAGACCCCCGTGCAAGCTTTAGAACAAGATTTTGGATGTTTTCTTTCCTGGCAGAGTTTCTCCTTGCAAGATATGGTGGAAAAGCTTTTTGCTGAGTGTAGAGCGGCAAGACACGCAGAAGACGCAGATACGCAGCTCTCCGAAGCTAAGTGCCGGTCCCGGGCTTCTTTCGGCACAAACCGCTCTCAGGAGCTCCCTGCGCTCGCCACAATGCTCTGTGTGCGAAGAAGCCGCTTCTTCGCCTCCGGGAGAATCGGCGAGCGGCAGCTTCCCAAAGGCGAAGATGCAAGCTGCAGCACACAGGCACAGTGTGGGCAGCATTCAGACTTAGAAAAAACAGTACTTTACCACTCTCCTGCCTTTTCCATGGTTATTCTATTGGAAAAGAACGAGTTTTGGACAACTACCTTTCATTCTTGCCAAACTCTTTGCAGACCCCCGTGCAAGCTTTAGAACAAGATTTTGGATGTTTTCTTTCCTGGCAGAGTTTCTCCTTGCAAGATATGGTGGAAAAGCTTTTGGCTGAGTGTAGAGCGGCAAGACACGCAGAAGACGCAGATACGCAGCTCTCCGAAGCTAAGTGCCGGTCCCGGGCTTCTTTCGGCACAAACCGCTCTCAGGAGCTCCCTGCGCTCGCCACAATGCTCTGTGTGCGAAGAAGCCGCTTCTTCGCCTCCGGGAGAATCGGCGAGCGGCAGCTTCCCAAAGGCGAAGATGCAAGCTGCAGCACACAGGCACAGTGTGGGCAGCCTTCAGACTTAGAGAAAACAGTACTTTACCACTCTCCTGCCTTTTCCATGGTTATTCTATTGGAAAAGAACGATTTTTGGACAACTACCTTTCATTCTTGCCAAACTCTTTGCAGACCCCCGTGCAAGCTTTAGAACAAGATTTTGGATGTTTTCTTCCCTGGCAGAGTTTCTCCTTGCAAGATATACTGGAAAAGCTTTTGGCTGAGTGTTGAGCGGCAAGACACGCAGAAGACGCAGATACGCAGCTCTCCGAAGCTAAGTGCCGGTCCCGGGCTTCTTTCGGCACAAACCGCTCTCAGGAGCTCCCTGCGCTCGCCACAATGCTCTGTGTGCGAAGAAGCCGCTTCTTCGCCTCCGGGAGAATCGGCGAGCGGCAGCTTGCCAAAGGCGAAGATGCAAGCTGCAGCACACAGGCACAGTGTGGGCAGCCTTCAGACTTAGAGAAAACAGTACTTTACCACTCTCCTGCCTTTTCCATGGTTATTCTATTGGAAAAGAACGAGTTTTGGACAACTACCTTTCCTTCTTGCCAAACTCTTTGCAGACCCCCGTGCAAGCTTTAGAACAAGATTTTGGATGTTTTCTTTCCTGGCAGAGTTTCTCCTTGCAAGATATGGTGGAAAAGCTTTTGGCTGAGTGTAGAGCGGCAAGACACGCAGAAGACGCAGATACGCAGCTCTCCGAAGCTAAGTGCCGGTCCCGGGCTTCTTTCGGCACAAACCGCTCTCAGGAGCTCCCTGCGCTCGCCACAATGCTCTGTGTGCGAAGAAGCCGCTTCTTCGCCTGCGGGAGAATCGGCGAGCGGCAGCTTCCCAAAGGCGAAGATGCAAGTTGCGGCACACAGGCACAGTGTGGGCAGCCTTCAGACTTAGAGAAAACAGTACTTTACCACTCTCCTGCCTTTTCCATGGTTATTCTATTGGAAAAGAACGAGTTTTGGACAACTACCTTTCATTCTTGCCAAACTCTTTGCAGACCCCCGTGCAAGCTTTAGAACAAGATTTTGGATGTTTTCTTTCCTGGCAGAGTTTCTCCTTGCATGATATGGTGGAAAAGCTTTTTGCTGAGTGTAGAGCGGCAAGACACGCAGAAGACGCAGATACGCAGCTCTCCGAAGCTAAGTGCCGGTCCCGGGCTTCTTTCGGCACAAACCGCTCTCAGGAGCTCCCTGCGCTCGCCACAATGCTCTGTGTGCGAAGAAGCCGCTTCTTCGCCTCCGGGAGAATCGGCGAGCGGCAGCTTCCCAAAGGCGAAGATGCAAGCTGCAGCACACAGGCACAGTGTGGGCAGCCTTCAGACTTAGAGAAAACAGTACTTGACCACTCTCCTGCCTTTTCCATGGTTATTCTATTGGAAAAGAACGAGTTTTGGACAACTACCTTTCATTCTTGCCAAACTCTTTGCAGACCTGCGTGCAAGCTTTAGAACAAGATTTTGGATGTTTTCTTTCCTGGCAGAGTTTCTCCTTGCAAGATATGGTGGAAAAGCTTTTTGCTGAGTGTAGAGCGGCAAGACACGCAGAAGACGCAGATACGCAGCTCTCCGAAGCTAAGTGCCGGTCCCGGGCTTCTTTCGGCACAAACCGCTCTCAGGAGCTCCCTGCGCTCGCCACAATGCTCTGTGTGCGAAGAAGCCGCTTCTTCGCCTCCGGGAGAATCGGCGAGCGGCAGCTTCCCAAAGGCGAAGATGCAAGCTGCAGCACGCAGGCACAGTGTGGTCAGCCTTCAGACTTAGAGAAAACAGTACTTTACCACTCTCCTGCCTTTTCCATGGTTATTCTATTGGAAAAGAACGAGTTTTGGACAACTACCTTTCATTCTTGCCAAACTCTTTGCAGACCCCCGTGCAAGCTTTAGAACAAGATTTTGGATGTTTTCTTCCCTGGCAGAGTTTCTCCTTGCAAGATATGGTGAAAAAGCTTTTGGCTGAGTGTAGAGCGGCAAGACACGCAGAAGACGCAGATACGCAGCTCTCCGAAGCTAAGTGCCGGTCCCGGGCTTCTTTCGGCACAAACCGCTCTCAGGAGCTCCCTGCGCTCGCCACAATGCTCTGTGTGCGAAGAAGCTGCTTCTTCGCCTGCGGGAGAATCGGCGAGCGGCAGCTTCCCAAAGGCGAAGATGCAAGCTGCGGCACACAGGCACAGTGTGGGCAGCCTTCAGACTTAGAGAAAACAGTACTTTACCACTCTCCTGCCTTTTCCATGGTTATTCTATTGGAAAAGAACGAGTTTTGGACAACTACCTTTCATTCTTGCCAAACTCTTTGCAGACCCCCGTGCAAGCTTTAGAACAAGATTTTGGATGTTTTCTTTCCTGGCAGAGTTTCTCCTTGCAAGATATGGTGAAAAAGCTTTTGGCTGAGTGTAGAGCGGCAAGACACGCAGAAGACGCAGATACGCAGCTCTCCGAAGCTAAGTGCCGGTCCCGGGCTTCTTTCGGCACAAACCGCTCTCAGGAGCTCCCTGCGCTCGCCACAATGCTCTGTGTGCGAAGAAGCCGCTTCTTCGCCTGCGGGAGAATCGGCGAGCGGCAGCTTCCCAAAGGCGAAGATGCAAGCTGCGGCACACAGGCACAGTGTGGGCAGCCTTCAGACTTAGAGAAAACAGTACTTTACCACTCTCCTGCCTTTTCCATGGTTATTCTATTGGAAAAGAACGAGTTTTGGACAACTACCTTTCATTCTTGCCAAACTCTTTGCAGACCCCCGTGCAAGCTTTAGAACAAGATTTTGGATGTTTTCTTTCCTGGCAGAGTTTCTCCTTGCAAGATATGGTGGAAAAGCTTTTTGCTGAGTGTAGAGCGGCAAGACACGCAGAAGACGCAGATACGCAGCTCTCCGAAGCTAAGTGCCGGTCCCGGGCTTCTTTCGGCACAAACCGCTCTCAGGAGCTCCCTGCGCTCGCCACAATGCTCTGTGTGCGAAGAAGCCGCTTCTTCGCCTCCGGGAGAATCGGCGAGCAGCAGCTTCCCAAAGGCGAAGATGCAAGCTGCGGCACACAGGCACAGTGTGGGCAGCCTTCAGACTTAGAGAAAACAGTACTTTACCACTCTCCTGCCTTTTCCATGGTTATTCTATTGGAAAAGAACGAGTTTTGGACAACTACCTTTCATTCTTGCCAAACTCTTTGCAGACCCCCGTGCAAGCTTTAGAACAAGATTTTGGATGTTTTCTTTCCTGGCAGAGTTTCTTCTTGCAAGATATGGTGGAAAACCTTTTTGCTGAGTGTAGAGCGGCAAGACACGCAGAAGACGCAGATACGCAGCTCTCCGAAGCTAAGTGCCGGTCCCGGGCTTCTTTCGGCACAAACCGCTCTCAGGAGCTCCCTGCGCTCGCCACAATGCTCTGTGTGCGAAGAAGCCGCTTCTTCGCCTCCGGGAGAATCGGCGAGCGGCAGCTTCCCAAAGGCGAAGATGCAAGCTGCAGCACACAGGCACAGTGTGGGCAGCCTTCAGACTTAGAGAAAACAGTACTTTACCACTCTCCTGCCTTTTCCATGGATATTCTATGGAAAAGAACGAGTTTTGGACAACTACCTTTCATTCTTGCCAAACTCTTTGCAGACCCCCGTGCAAGCTTTAGAACCAGATTTTGGATATTTTCTTTCCTGGCAGAGTTTCTCCTTGCAAGATATGGTGGAAAAGCTTTTTGCTGAGTGTAGAGCGGCAAGACACGCAGAAGACGCAGATACGCAGCTCTCCGAAGCTAAGTGCCGGTCCCGGGCTTCTTTCGGCACAAACCGCTCTCAGGAGCTCCCTGCGCTCGCCACAATGCTCTGTGTGCGAAGAAGCCGCTTCTTCGCCTGCGGGAGAATCGGCGAGCGGCAGCTTCCCAAAGGCGAAGATGCAAGCTGCGGCACACAGGCACAGTGTGGGCAGCCTTCAGACTTAGAGAAAACAGTACTTTACCACTCTCCTGCCTTTTCCATGGTTATTCTATTGGAAAAGAACGAGTTTTGGACAACTACCTTTCATTCTTGCCAAACTCTTTGCAGACCCCCGTGCAAGCTTTAGAACAAGATTTTGGATGTTTTCTTTCCTGGCAGAGTTTCTCCTTGCAAGATATGGTGGAAAAGCTTTTGGCTGAGTGTAGAGCGGCAAGACACGCAGAAGACGCAGATACGCAGCTCTCCGAAGCTAAGTGCCGGTCCCGGGCTTCTTTCGGCACAAACCGCTCTCAGGAGCTCCCTGCGCTCGCCACAATGCTCTGTGTGCGAAGAAGCCGCTTCTTCGCCTCCGGGAGAATCGGCGAGCGGCAGCTTCCCAAAGGCGAAGATGCAAGCTGCAGCACACAGGCACAGTGTGGGCAGCCTTCAGACTTAGAGAAAACAGTACTTTACCACTCTCCTGCCTTTTCCATGGTTATTCTATTGGAAAAGAACGAGTTTTGGACAACTACCTTTCATTCTTGCCAAACTCTTTGCAGACCCCCGTGCAAGCTTTAGAACAAGTTTTTGGATGTTTTCTTTCCTGGCAGAGTTTCTCCTTGCAAGATATGGTGGAAAAGCTTTTTGCTGAGTGTAGAGCGGCAAGACACGCAGAAGACGCGGATACGCAGCTCTCCGAAGCTAAGTGCCGGTCCCGGGCTTCTTTCGGCACAAACCGCTCTCAGGAGCTCCCTGCGCTCGCCACAATGCTCTGTGTGCGAAGAAGCCGCTTCTTCGCCTCCGGGAGAATCGGCGAGCGGCAGCTTGCCAAAGGCGAAGATGCAAGCTGCAGCACACAGGCACAGTGTGGGCAGCCTTCAGACTTAGAGAAAACAGTACTTTACCACTCTCCTGCCTTTTCCATGGTTATTCTATTGGAAAAGAACGAGTTTTGGACAACTACCTTTCATTCTTGCCAAACTCTTTGCAGACCCCCGTGCAAGCTTTAGAACAAGATTTTGGATGTTTTCTTTCCTGGCAGAGTTTCTCCTTGCAAGATATGGTGGAAAAGCTTTTGGCTGAGTGTAGAGCGGCAAGACACGCAGAAGACGCAGATACGCAGCTCTCCGAAGCTAAGTGCCGGTCCCGGGCTTCTTTCGGCACAAACCGCTCTCAGGAGCTCCCTGCGCTCGCCACAATGCTCTGTGTGCGAAGAAGCCGCTTCTTCGCCTGCGGGAGAATCGGCGAGCGGCAGCTTCCCAAAGGCGAAGATGCAAGCTGCAGCACACAGGCACAGTGTGGGCAGCCTTCAGACTTAGAGAAAACAGTACTTTACCACTCTCCTGCCTTTTCCATGGTTATTCTATTGGAAAAGAACGAGTTTTGGACAACTACCTTTCATTCTTGCCAAACTCTTTGCAGACCCCCGTGCAAGCTTTAGAACAAGATTTTGGATGTTTTCTTTCCTGGCAGAGTTTCTCCTTGCAAGATATGGTGGAAAAGCTTTTTGCTGAGTGTAGAGCGGCAAGACACGCAGAAGACGCAGATACGCAGCTCTCCGAAGCTAAGTGCCGGTCCCGGGCTTCTTTCGGCACAAACCGCTCTCAGGAGCTCCCTGCGCTCGCCACAATGCTCTGTGTGCGAAGAAGCCGCTTCTTCGCCTGCGGGAGAATCGGCGAGCGGCAGCTTCCCAAAGGCGAAGATGCAAGCTGCAGCACACAGGCACAGTGTGGGCAGCCTTCAGACTTAGAGAAAACAGTACTTTACCACTCTCCTGCCTTTTCCATGGTTATTCTATTGGAAAAGAACGAGTTTTGGACAACTACCTTTCATTCTTGCCAAACTCTTTGCAGACCCCCGTGCAAGCTTTAGAACCAGATTTTGGATGTTTTCTTTCCTGGCAGAGTTTCTCCTTGCAAGATATGGTGGAAAAGCTTTTTGCTGAGTGTAGAGCGGCAAGACACGCAGAAGACGCAGATACGCAGCTCTCCGAAGCTAAGTGCCGGTCCCGGGCTTCTTTCGGCACAAACCGCTCTCAGGAGCTCCCTGCGCTCGCCACAATGCTCTGTGTGCGAAGAAGCCGCTTCTTCGCCTGCGGGAGAATCGGCGAGCGGCAGCTTCCCAAAGGCGAAGATGCAAGCTGCGGCACACAGGCACAGTGTGGGCAGCCTTCAGACTTAGAGAAAACAGTACTTTACCACTCTCCTGCCTTTTCCGTGGTTATTCTATTGGAAAAGAACGAGTTTTGGACAACTACCTTTCATTCTTGCCAAACTCTTTGCAGACCCCCGTGCAAGCTTTAGAACAAGATTTTGGATGTTTTCTTTCCTGGCAGAGTTTCTCCTTGCAAGATATGGTGGAAAAGCTTTTTGCTGAGTGTAGAGCGGCAAGACACGCAGAAGACGCAGATACGCAGCTCTCCGAAGCTAAGTGCCGGTCCCGGGCTTCTTTCGGCACAAACCGCTCTCAGGAGCTCCCTGCGCTCGCCACAATGCTCTGTGTGCGAAGAAGCCGCTTCTTCGCCTCCGGGAGAATCGGCGAGCGGCAGCTTCCCAAAGGCGAAGATGCAAGCTGCAGCACGCAGGCACAGTGTGGGCAGCCTTCAGACTTAGAGAAAACAGTACTTTACCACTCTCCTGCCTTTTCCATGGTTATTCTATTGGAAAAGAACGAGTTTTGGACAACTACCTTTCATTCTTGCCAAACTCTTTGCAGACCCCCGTGCAAGCTTTAGAACAAGATTTTGGATGTTTTCTTTCCTGGCAGAGTTTCTTCTTGCAAGATATGGTGGAAAACCTTTTTGCTGAGTGTAGAGCGGCAAGACACGCAGAAGACGCAGATACGCAGCTCTCCGAAGCTAAGTGCCGGTCCCGGGCTTCTTTCGGCACAAACCGCTCTCAGGAGCTCCCTGCGCTCGCCACAATGCTCTGTGTGCGAAGAAGCCGCTTCTTCGCCTCCGGGAGAATCGGCGAGCGGCAGCTTCCCAAAGGCGAAGATGCAAGCTGCAGCACACAGGCACAGTGTGGGCAGCCTTCAGACTTAGAGAAAACAGTACTTTACCACTCTCCTGCCTTTTCCATGGATATTCTATGGAAAAGAACGAGTTTTGGACAACTACCTTTCATTCTTGCCAAACTCTTTGCAGACCCCCGTGCAAGCTTTAGAACCAGATTTTGGATATTTTCTTTCCTGGCAGAGTTTCTCCTTGCAAGATATGGTGGAAAAGCTTTTTGCTGAGTGTAGAGCGGCAAGACACGCAGAAGACGCAGATACGCAGCTCTCCGAAGCTAAGTGCCGGTCCCGGGCTTCTTTCGGCACAAACCGCTCTCAGGAGCTCCCTGCGCTCGCCACAATGCTCTGTGTGCGAAGAAGCCGCTTCTTCGCCTGCGGGAGAATCGGCGAGCGGCAGCTTCCCAAAGGCGAAGATGCAAGCTGCGGCACACAGGCACAGTGTGGGCAGCCTTCAGACTTAGAGAAAACAGTACTTTACCACTCTCCTGCCTTTTCCATGGTTATTCTATTGGAAAAGAACGAGTTTTGGACAACTACCTTTCATTCTTGCCAAACTCTTTGCAGACCCCCGTGCAAGCTTTAGAACAAGATTTTGGATGTTTTCTTTCCTGGCAGAGTTTCTCCTTGCAAGATATGCTGGAAAAGCTTTTTGCTGAGTGTAGAGCGGCAAGACACGCAGAAGACGCAGATACGCAGCTCTCCGAAGCTAAGTGCCGGTCCCGGGCTTCTTTCGGCACAAACCGCTCTCAGGAGCTCCCTGCGCTCGCCACAATGCTCTGTGTGCGAAGAAGCCGCTTCTTCGCCTGCGGGAGAATCGGCGAGCGGCAGCTTCCCAAAGGCGAAGATGCAAGCTGCAGCACACAGGCACAGTGTGGGCAGCCTTCAGACTTAGAGAAAACAGTACTTTACCACTCTCCTGCCTTTTCCATGGTTATTCTATTGGAAAAGAACGAGTTTTGGACAACTACCTTTCATTCTTGCCAAACTCTTTGCAGACCCCCGTGCAAGCTTTAGAACAAGATTTTGGATGTTTTCTTTCCTGGCAGAGTTTCTCCTTGCAAGATATGGTGGAAAAGCTTTTGGCTGAGTGTAGAGCGGCAAGACACGCAGAAGACGCAGATACGCAGCTCTCCGAAGCTAAGTGCCGGTCCCGGGCTTCTTTCGGCACAAACCGCTCTCAGGAGCTCCCTGCGCTCGCCACAATGCTCTGTGTGCGAAGAAGCCGCTTCTTCGCCTCCGGGAGAATCGGCGAGCGGCAGCTTCCCAAAGGCGAAGATGCAAGCTGCAGCACACAGGCACAGTGTGGGCAGCATTCAGACTTAGAGAAAACAGTACTTTACCACTCTCCTGCCTTTTCCATGGTTATTCTATTGGAAAAGAACGAGTTTTGGACAACTACCTTTCATTCTTGCCAAACTCTTTGCAGACCCCCGTGCAAGCTTTAGAACAAGATTTTGGATGTTTTCTTTCCTGGCAGAGTTTCTCCTTGCAAGATATGGTGGAAAAGCTTTTGGCTGAGTGTAGAGCGGCAAGACACGCAGAAGACGCAGATACGCAGCTCTCCGAAGCTAAGTGCCGGTCCCGGGCTTCTTTCGGCACAAACCGCTCTCAGGAGCTCCCTGCGCTCGCCACAATGCTCTGTGTGCGAAGAAGCCGCTTCTTCGCCTGCGGGAGAATCGGCGAGCGGCAGCTTCCCAAAGGCGAAGATGCAAGCTGCGGCACACAGGCACAGTGTGGGCAGCCTTCAGACTTAGAGAAAACAGTACTTTACCACTCTCCTGCCTTTTCCATGGTTATTCTATTGGAAAAGAACGAGTTTTGGACAACTACCTTTCATTCTTGCCAAACTCTTTGCAGACCCCCGTGCAAGCTTTAGAACAAGATTTTGGATGTTTTCTTTCCTGGCAGAGTTTCTCCTTGCAAGATATGCTGGAAAAGCTTTTTGCTGAGTGTAGAGCGGCAAGACACGCAGAAGACGCAGATACGCAGCTCTCCGAAGCTAAGTGCCGGTCCCGGGCTTCTTTCGGCACAAACCGCTCTCAGGAGCTCCCTGCGCTCGCCACAATGCTCTGTGTGCGAAGAAGCCGCTTCTTCGCCTCCGGGAGAATCGGCGAGCGGCAGCTTCCCAAAGGCGAAGATGCAAGCTGCGGCACACAGGCACAGTGTGGGCAGCCTTCAGACTTAGAGAAAACAGTACTTTACCACTCTCCTGCCTTTTCCATGGTTATTCTATTGGAAAAGAACGAGTTTTGGACAACTACCTTTCATTCTTGCCAAACTCTTTGCAGACCCCCGTGCAAGCTTTAGAACAAGATTTTGGATGTTTTCTTTCCTGGCAGAGTTTCTCCTTGCAAGATATGGTGGAAAAGCTTTTTGCTGAGTGTAGAGCGGCAAGACACGCAGAAGACGCAGATACGCAGCTCTCCGAAGCTAAGTGCCGGTCCCGGGCTTCTTTCGGCACAAACCGCTCTCAGGAGCTCCCTGCGCTCGCCACAATGCTCTGTGTGCGAAGAAGCCGCTTCTTCGCCTCCGGGAGAATCGGCGAGCGGCAGCTTCCCAAAGGCGAAGATGCAAGCTGCAGCACGCAGGCACAGTGTGGGCAGCCTTCAGACTTAGAGAAAACAGTACTTTACCACTCTCCTGCCTTTTCCATGGTTATTCTATTGGAAAAGAACGAGTTTTGGACAACTACCTTTCATTCTTGCCAAACTCTTTGCAGACCCCCGTGCAAGCTTTAGAACAAGATTTTGGATGTTTTCTTTCCTGGCAGAGTTTCTTCTTGCAAGATATGGTGGAAAACCTTTTTGCTGAGTGTAGAGCGGCAAGACACGCAGAAGACGCAGATACGCAGCTCTCCGAAGCTAAGTGCCGGTCCCGGGCTTCTTTCGGCACAAACCGCTCTCAGGAGCTCCCTGCGCTCGCCACAATGCTCTGTGTGCGAAGAAGCCGCTTCTTCGCCTCCGGGAGAATCGGCGAGCGGCAGCTTCCCAAAGGCGAAGATGCAAGCTGCAGCACACAGGCACAGTGTGGGCAGCCTTCAGACTTAGAGAAAACAGTACTTTACCACTCTCCTGCCTTTTCCATGGTTATTCTATTGGAAAAGAACGAGTTTTGGACAACTACCTTTCATTCTTGCCAAACTCTTTGCAGACCCCCGTGCAAGCTTTAGAACAAGATTTTGGATGTTTTCTTTCCTGGCAGAGTTTCTCCTTGCAAGATATGGTGGAAAAGCTTTTGGCTGAGTGTAGAGCGGCAAGACACGCAGAAGACGCAGATACGCAGCTCTCCGAAGCTAAGTGCCGGTCCCGGGCTTCTTTCGGCACAAACCGCTCTCAGGAGCTCCCTGCGCTCGCCACAATGCTCTGTGTGCGAAGAAGCCGCTTCTTCGCCTGCGGGAGAATCGGCGAGCGGCAGCTTCCCAAAGGCGAAGATGCAAGCTGCGGCACACAGGCACAGTGTGGGCAGCCTTCAGACTTAGAGAAAACAGTACTTTACCACTCTCCTGCCTTTTCCATGGTTATTCTATTGGAAAAGAACGAGTTTTGGACAACTACCTTTCATTCTTGCCAAACTCTTTGCAGACCCCCGTGCAAGCTTTAGAACAAGATTTTGGATGTTTTCTTTCCTGGCAGAGTTTCTCCTTGCAAGATATGCTGGAAAAGCTTTTTGCTGAGTGTAGAGCGGCAAGACACGCAGAAGACGCAGATACGCAGCTCTCCGAAGCTAAGTGCCGGTCCCGGGCTTCTTTCGGCACAAACCGCTCTCAGGAGCTCCCTGCGCTCGCCACAATGCTCTGTGTGCGAAGAAGCCGCTTCTTCGCCTGCGGGAGAATCGGCGAGCGGCAGCTTCCCAAAGGCGAAGATGCAAGCTGCAGCACACAGGCACAGTGTGGGCAGCCTTCAGACTTAGAGAAAACAGTACTTTACCACTCTCCTGCCTTTTCCATGGTTATTCTATTGGAAAAGAACGAGTTTTGGACAACTACCTTTCATTCTTGCCAAACTCTTTGCAGACCCCCGTGCAAGCTTTAGAACAAGATTTTGGATGTTTTCTTTCCTGGCAGAGTTTCTCCTTGCAAGATATGGTGGAAAAGCTTTTGGCTGAGTGTAGAGCGGCAAGACACGCAGAAGACGCAGATACGCAGCTCTCCGAAGCTAAGTGCCGGTCCCGGGCTTCTTTCGGCACAAACCGCTCTCAGGAGCTCCCTGCGCTCGCCACAATGCTCTGTGTGCGAAGAAGCCGCTTCTTCGCCTGCGGGAGAATCGGCGAGCGGCAGCTTCCCAAAGGCGAAGATGCAAGCTGCAGCACACAGGCACAGTGTGGGCAGCATTCAGACTTAGAGAAAACAGTACTTTACCACTCTCCTGCCTTTTCCATGGTTATTCTATTGGAAAAGAACGAGTTTTGGACAACTACCTTTCATTCTTGCCAAACTCTTTGCAGACCCCCATGCAAGCTTTAGAACAAGATTTTGGATGTTTTCTTTCCTGGCAGAGTTTCTCCTTGCAAGATATGGTGGAAAAGCTTTTGGCTGAGTGTAGAGCGGCAAGACACGCAGAAGACGCAGATACGCAGCTCTCCGAAGCTAAGTGCCGGTCCCGGGCTTCTTTCGGCACAAACCGCTCTCAGGAGCTCCCTGCGCTCGCCACAATGCTCTGTGTGCGAAGAAGCCGCTTCTTCGCCTGCGGGAGAATCGGCGAGCGGCAGCTTCCCAAAGGCGAAGATGCAAGCTGCAGCACACAGGCACAGTGTGGGCAGCCTTCAGACTTAGAGAAAACAGTACTTTACCACTCTCCTGCCTTTTCCATGGTTATTCTATTGGAAAAGAACGAGTTTTGGACAACTACCTTTCATTCTTGCCAAACTCTTTGCAGACCCCCGTGCAAGCTTTAGAACAAGATTTTGGATGTTTTCTTTCCTGGCAGAGTTTCTCCTTGCAAGATATGGTGGAAAAGCTTTTTGCTGAGTGTAGAGCGGCAAGACACGCAGAAGACGCAGATACGCAGCTCTCCGAAGCTAAGTGCCGGTCCCGGGCTTCTTTCGGCACAAACCGCTCTCAGGAGCTCCCTGCGCTCGCCACAATGCTCTGTGTGCGAAGAAGCCGCTTCTTCGCCTCCGGGAGAATCTGCGAGCGGCAGCTTCCCAAAGGCGAAGATGCAAGCTGCAGCACACAGGCACAGTGTGGGCAGCCTTCAGACTTAGAGAAAACAGTACTTTACCACTCTCCTGCCTTTTCCATGGTTATTCTATTGGAAAAGAACGAGTTTTGGACAACTACCTTTCATTCTTGCCAAACTCTTTGCAGACCCCCGTGCAAGCTTTAGAACAAGATTTTGGATGTTTTCTTTCCTGGCAGAGTTTCTCCTTGCAAGATATGGTGAAAAAGCTTTTGGCTGAGTGTTGAGCGGCAAGACACGCAGAAGACGCAGATACGCAGCTCTCCGAAGCTAAGTGCCGGTCCCGGGCTTCTTTCGGCACAAACCGCTCTCAGGAGCTCCCTGCGCTCGCCACAATGCTCTGTGTGCGAAGAAGCCGCTTCTTCGCCTGCGGGAGAATCGGCGAGCGGCAGCTTCCCAAAGGCGAAGATGCAAGCTGCGGCACACAGGCACAGTGTGGGCAGCCTTCAGACTTAGAGAAAACAGTACTTTACCACTCTCCTGCCTTTTCCATGGTTATTCTATTGGAAAAGAACGAGTTTTGGACAACTACCTTTCATTCTTGCCAAACTCTTTGCAGACCCCCGTGCAAGCTTTAGAACAAGATTTTGGATGTTTTCTTTCCTGGCAGAGTTTCTCCTTGCAAGATATGCTGGAAAAGCTTTTTGCTGAGTGTAGAGCGGCAAGACACGCAGAAGACGCAGATACGCAGCTCTCCGAAGCTAAGTGCCGGTCCCGGGCTTCTTTCGGCACAAACCGCTCTCAGGAGCTCCCTGCGCTCGCCACAATGCTCTGTGTGCGAAGAAGCCGCTTCTTCGCCTGCGGGAGAATCGGCGAGCGGCAGCTTCCCAAAGGCGAAGATGCAAGCTGCAGCACACAGGCACAGTGTGGGCAGCCTTCAGACTTAGAGAAAACAGTACTTTACCACTCTCCTGCCTTTTCCATGGTTATTCTATTGGAAAAGAACGAGTTTTGGACAACTACCTTTCATTCTTGCCAAACTCTTTGCAGACCCCCGTGCAAGCTTTAGAACAAGATTTTGGATGTTTTCTTTCCTGGCAGAGTTTCTCCTTGCAAGATATGGTGGAAAAGCTTTTTGCTGAGTGTTGAGCGGCAAGACACGCAGAAGACGCAGATACGCAGCTCTCCGAAGCTAAGTGCCGGTCCCGGGCTTCTTTCGGCACAAACCGCTCTCAGGAGCTCCCTGCGCTCGCCACAATGCTCTGTGTGCGAAGAAGCCGCTTCTTCGCCTGCGGGAGAATCGGCGAGCGGCAGCTTCCCAAAGGCGAAGATGCAAGCTGCAGCACACAGGCACAGTGTGGGCAGCCTTCAGACTTAGAGAAAACAGTACTTTACCACTCTCCTGCCTTTTCCATGGTTATTCTATTGGAAAAGAACGAGTTTTGGACAACTACCTTTCATTCTTGCCAAACTCTTTGCAGACCCCCGTGCAAGCTTTAGAACCAGATTTTGGATGTTTTCTTTCCTGGCAGAGTTTCTCCTTGCAAGATATGGTGGAAAAGCTTTTGGCTGAGTGTAGAGCGGCAAGACACGCAGAAGACGCAGATACGCAGCTCTCCGAAGCTAAGTGCCGGTCCCGGGCTTCTTTCGGCACAAACCGCTCTCAGCAGCTCCCTGCGCTCGCCACAATGCTCTGTGTGCGAAGAAGCCGCTTCTTCGCCTGCGGGAGAATCGGCGAGCGGCAGCTTCCCAAAGGCGAAGATGCAAGCTGCAGCACACAGGCACAGTGTGGGCAGCCTTCAGACTTAGAGAAAACAGTACTTTACCACTCTCCTGCCTTTTCCATGGTTATTCTATTGGAAAAGAACGAGTTTTGGACAACTACCTTTCATTCTTGCCAAACTCTTTGCAGACCCCCGTGCAAGCTTTAGAACAAGATTTTGGATGTTTTCTTTCCTGGCAGAGTTTCTCCTTGCAAGATATGGTGGAAAAGCTTTTTGCTGAGTGTAGAGCGGCAAGACACGCAGAAGACGCAGATACGCAGCTCTCCGAAGCTAAGTGCCGGTCCCGGGCTTCTTTCGGCACAAACCGCTCTCAGGAGCTCCCTGCGCTCGCCACAATGCTCTGTGTGCGAAGAAGCCGCTTCTTCGCCTCCGGGAGAATCGGCGAGCGGCAGCTTCCCAAAGGCGAAGATGCAAGCTGCAGCACACAGGCACAGTGTGGGCAGCCTTCAGACTTAGAGAAAACAGTACTTTACCACTCTCCTGCCTTTTCCATGGTTATTCTATTGGAAAAGAACGAGTTTTGGACAACTACCTTTCATTCTTGCCAAACTCTTTGCAGACCCCCGTGCAAGCTTTAGAACAAGATTTTGGATGTTTTCTTTCCTGGCAGAGTTTCTCCTTGCAAGATATGGTGAAAAAGCTTTTGGCTGAGTGTTGAGCGGCAAGACACGCAGAAGACGCAGATACGCAGCTCTCCGAAGCTAAGTGCCGGTCCCGGGCTTCTTTCGGCACAAACCGCTCTCAGGAGCTCCCTGCGCTCGCCACAATGCTCTGTGTGCGAAGAAGCCGCTTCTTCGCCTGCGGGAGAATCGGCGAGCGGCAGCTTCCCAAAGGCGAAGATGCAAGCTGCGGCACACAGGCACAGTGTGGGCAGCCTTCAGACTTAGAGAAAACAGTACTTTACCACTCTCCTGCCTTTTCCATGGTTATTCTATTGGAAAAGAACGAGTTTTGGACAACTACCTTTCATTCTTGCCAAACTCTTTGCAGACCCCCGTGCAAGCTTTAGAACAAGATTTTGGATGTTTTCTTTCCTGGCAGAGTTTCTCCTTGCATGATATGGTGGAAAAGCTTTTTGCTGAGTGTAGAGCGGCAAGACACGCAGAAGACGCAGATACGCAGCTCTCCGAAGCTAAGTGCCGGTCCCGGGCTTCTTTCGGCACAAACCGCTCTCAGGAGCTCCCTGCGCTCGCCACAATGCTCTGTGTGCGAAGAAGCCGCTTCTTCGCCTGCGAGAGAATCTGCGAGCGGCAGCTTCCCAAAGGCGAAGATGCAAGCTGCAGCACACAGGCACAGTGTGGGCAGCATTCAGACTTAGAGAAAACAGTACTTTACCACTCTCCTGCCTTATCCATGGTTATTCTATTGGAAAAGAACGAGTTTTGGACAACTACCTTTCATTCTTGCCAAACTCTTTGCAGACCCCCGTGCAAGCTTTAGAACAAGATTTTGGATGTTTTCTTTCCTGGCAGAGTTTCTCCTTGCAAGATATGGTGGAAAAGCTTTTTGCTGAGTGTAGAGCGGCAAGACACGCAGAAGACGCAGATACGCAGCTCTCCGAAGCTAAGTGCCGGTCCCGGGCTTCTTTCGGCACAAACCGCTCTCAGCAGCTCCCTGCGCTCGCCACAATGCTCTGTGTGCGAAGAAGCCGCTTCTTCGCCTGCGGGAGAATCGGCGAGCGGCAGCTTCCCAAAGGCGAAGATGCAAGCTGCAGCACACAGGCACAGTGTGTGCAGCCTTCAGACTTAGAGAAAACAGTACTTTACCACTCTCCTGCCTTTTCCATGGTTATTCTATTGGAAAAGAACGAGTTTTGGACAACTATCTTTCATTCTTGCCAAACTCTTTGCAGACCTGCGTGCAAGCTTTAGAACAAGATTTTGGATGTTTTCTTTCCTGGCAGAGTTTCTCCTTGCAAGATATGGTGGAAAAGCTTTTTGCTGAGTGTAGAGCGGCAAGACACGCAGAAGACGCAGATACGCAGCTCTCCGAAGCTAAGTGCCGGTCCCGGGCTTCTTTCGGCACAAACCGCTCTCAGGAGCTCCCTGCGCTCGCCACAATGCTCTGTGTGCGAAGAAGCCGCTTCTTCGCCTGCGGGAGAATCGGCGAGCGGCAGCTTCCCAAAGGCGAAGATGCAAGCTGCGGCACACAGGCACAGTGTGGGCAGCCTTCAGACTTAGAGAAAACAGTACTTTACCACTCTCCTGCCTTTTCCATGGTTATTCTATTGGAAAAGAACGAGTTTTGGACAACTACCTTTCATTCTTGCCAAACTCTTTGCAGACCCCCGTGCAAGCTTTAGAACAAGATTTTGGATGTTTTCTTTCCTGGCAGAGTTTCTCCTTGCAAGATATGGTGGAAAAGCTTTTTGCTGAGTGTAGAGCGGCAAGACACGCAGAAGACGCAGATACGCAGCTCTCCGAAGCTAAGTGCCGGTCCCGGGCTTCTTTCGGCACAAACCGCTCTCAGGAGCTCCCTGCGCTCGCCACAATGCTCCGTGTGCGAAGAAGCCGCTTCTTCGCCTCCGGGAGAATCGGCGAGCGGCAGCTTCCCAAAGGCGAAGATGCAAGCTGCAGCACGCAGGCACAGTGTGGGCAGCCTTCAGACTTAGAGAAAACAGTACTTTACCACTCTCCTGCCTTTTCCATGGTTATTCTATTGGAAAAGAACGAGTTTTGGACAACTACCTTTCATTCTTGCCAAACTCTTTGCAGACCCCCGTGCAAGCTTTAGAACAAGATTTTGGATGTTTTCTTTCCTGGCAGAGTTTCTCCTTGCAAGATATGGTGGAAAAGCTTTTGGCTGAGTGTAGAGCGGCAAGACACGCAGAAGACGCAGATACGCAGCTCTCCGAAGCTAAGTGCCGGTCCCGGGCTTCTTTCGGCACAAACCGCTCTCAGGAGCTCCCCGCGCTCGCCACAATGCTCTGTGTGCGAAGAAGCCGCTTCTTCGCCTGCGGGAGAATCGGCGAGCGGCAGCTTCCCAAAGGCGAAGATGCAAGCTGCAGCACACAGGCACAGTGTGGGCAGCCTTCAGACTTAGAGAAAACAGTACTTTACCACTCTCCTGCCTTTTCCATGGTTATTCTATTGGAAAAGAACGAGTTTTGGACAACTACCTTTCATTCTTGCCAAACTCTTTGCAGACCCCCGTGCAAGCTTTAGAACCAGATTTTGGATGTTTTCTTTCCTGGCAGAGTTTCTCCTTGCAAGATATGGTGGAAAAGCTTTTTGCTGAGTGTAGAGCGGCAAGACACGCAGAAGACGCAGATACGCAGCTCTCCGAAGCTAAGTGCCGGTCCCGGGCTTCTTTCGGCACAAACCGCTCTCAGGAGCTCCCTGCGCTCGCCACAATGCTCTGTGTGCGAAGAAGCCGCTTCTTCGCCTGCGGGAGAATCGGCGAGCGGCAGCTTCCCAAAGGCGAAGATGCAAGCTGCAGCACACAGGCACAGTGTGGGCAGCCTTCAGACTTAGAGAAAACAGTACTTTACCACTCTCCTGCCTTTTCCATGGTTATTCTATTGGAAAAGAACGAGTTTTGGACAACTACCTTTCATTCTTGCCAAACTCTTTGCAGACCCCCGTGCAAGCTTTAGAACAAGATTTTGGATGTTTTCTTTCCTGGCAGAGTTTCTCCTTGCAAGATATGGTGGAAAAGCTTTTTGCTGAGTGTAGAGCGGCAAGACACGCAGAAGACGCAGATACGCAGCTCTCCGAAGCTAAGTGCCGGTCCCGGGCTTCTTTCGGCACAAACCGCTCTCAGGAGCTCCCCGCGCTCGCCACAATGCTCTGTGTGCGAAGAAGCCGCTTCTTCGCCTGCGGGAGAATCGGCGAGCGGCAGCTTCCCAAAGGCGAAGATGCAAGCTGCGGCACACAGGCACAGTGTGGGCAGCCTTCAGACTTAGAGAAAACAGTACTTTACCACTCTCCTGCCTTTTCCATGGTTATTCTATTGGAAAAGAACGAGTTTTGGACAACTACCTTTCATTCTTGCCAAACTCTTTGCAGACCCCCGTGCAAGCTTTAGAACAAGATTTTGGATGTTTTCTTTCCTGGCAGAGTTTCTTCTTGCAAGATATGGTGGAAAACCTTTTTGCTGAGTGTAGAGCGGCAAGACACGCAGAAGACGCAGATACGCAGCTCTCCGAAGCTAAGTGCCGGTCCCGGGCTTCTTTCGGCACAAACCGCTCTCAGGAGCTCCCTGCGCTCGCCACAATGCTCTGTGTGCGAAGAAGCCGCTTCTTCGCCTGCGGGAGAATCGGCGAGCGGCAGCTTCCCAAAGGCGAAGATGCAAGCTGCAGCACACAGGCACAGTGTGGGCAGCCTTCAGACTTAGAGAAAACAGTACTTTACCACTCTCCTGCCTTTTCCATGGTTATTCTATTGGAAAAGAACGAGTTTTGGACAACTACCTTTCATTCTTGCCAAACTCTTTGCAGACCCCCGTGCAAGCTTTAGAACCAGATTTTGGATGTTTTCTTTCCTGGCAGAGTTTCTCCTTGCAAGATATGGTGGAAAAGCTTTTGGCTGAGTGTAGAGCGGCAAGACACGCAGAAGACGCAGATACGCAGCTCTCCGAAGCTAAGTGCCGGTCCCGGGCTTCTTTCGGCACAAACCGCTCTCAGGAGCTCCCTGCGCTCGCCACAATGCTCTGTGTGCGAAGAAGCCGCTTCTTCGCCTCCGGGAGAATCGGCGAGCGGCAGCTTGCCAAAGGCGAAGATGCAAGCTGCAGCACACAGGCACAGTGTGGGCAGCCTTCAGACTTAGAGAAAACAGTACTTTACCACTCTCCTGCCTTATCCATGGTTATTCTATTGGAAAAGAACGAGTTTTGGACAACTACCTTTCATTCTTGCCAAACTCTTTGCAGACCCCCGTGCAAGCTTTAGAACAAGATTTTGGATGTTTTCTTTCCTGGCAGAGTTTCTCCTTGCAAGATATGGTGGAAAAGCTTTTTGCTGAGTGTAGAGCGGCAAGACACGCAGAAGACGCAGATACGCAGCTCTCCGAAGCTAAGTGCCGGTCCCGGGCTTCTTTCGGCACAAACCGCTCTCAGGAGCTCCCTGCGCTCGCCACAATGCTCTGTGTGCGAAGAAGCCGCTTCTTCGCCTGCGGGAGAATCGGCGAGCGGCAGCTTCCCAAAGGCGAAGATGCAAGCTGCAGCACACAGGCACAGCGTGGGCAGCCTTCAGACTTAGAGAAAACAGTACTTTACCACTCTCCTGCCTTATCCATGGTTATTCTATTGGAAAAGAACGAGTTTTGGACAACTACCTTTCATTCTTGCCAAACTCTTTGCAGACCTCCGTGCAAGCTTTAGAACAAGATTTTGGATGTTTTCTTTCCTGGCAGAGTTTCTTCTTGCAAGATATGGTGGAAAACCTTTTTGCTGAGTGTAGAGCGGCAAGACACGCAGAAGACGCAGATACGCAGCTCTCCGAACCTAAGTGCCGGTCCCGGGCTTCTTTCGGCACAAACCGCTCTCAGGAGCTCCCCGCGCTCGCCACAATGCTCTGTGTGCGAAGAAGCCGCTTCTTCGCCTGCGGGAGAATCGGCGAGCGGCAGCTTCCCAAAGGCGAAGATGCAAGCTGCAGCACACAGGCACAGTGTGGGCAGCCTTCAGACTTAGAGAAAACAGTACTTTACCACTCTCCTGCCTTTTCCATGCTTATTCTATTGGAAAAGAACGAGTTTTGGACAACTACCTTTCATTCTTGCCAAACTCTTTGCAGACCCCCGTGCAAGCTTTAGAACAAGATTTTGGATGTTTTCTTTCCTGGCAGAGTTTCTCCTTGCAAGATATGGTGGAAAAGCTTTTTGCTGAGTGTAGAGCGGCAAGACACGCAGAAGACGCAGATACGCAGCTCTCCGAAGCTAAGTGCCGGTCCCGGGCTTCTTTCGGCACAAACCGCTCTCAGGAGCTCCCTGCGCTCGCCACAATGCTCTGTGTGCGAAGAAGCCGCTTCTTCGCCTGCGGGAGAATCGGCGAGCGGCAGCTTCCCAAAGGCGAAGATGCAAGCTGCAGCACACAGGCACAGTGTGGGCAGCCTTCAGACTTAGAGAAAACAGTACTTTACCACTCTCCTGCCTTTTCCATGGTTATTCTATTGGAAAAGAACGAGTTTTGGACAACTACCTTTCATTCTTGCCAAACTCTTTGCAGACCCCCGTGCAAGCTTTAGAACAAGATTTTGGATGTTTTCTTTCCTGGCAGAGTTTCTCCTTGCAAGATATGGTGGAAAAGCTTTTTGCTGAGTGTAGAGCGGCAAGACACGCAGAAGACGCAGATACGCAGCTCTCCGAAGCTAAGTGCCCGTCCCGGGCTTCTTTCGGCACAAACCGCTCTCAGGAGCTCCCTGCGCTCGCCACAATGCTCTGTGTGCGAAGAAGCCGCTTCTTCGCCTCCGGGAGAATCGGCGAGCGGCAGCTTCCCAAAGGCGAAGATGCAAGCTGCAGCACACAGGCACAGTGTGGGCAGCATTCAGACTTAGAGAAAACAGTACTTTACCACTCTCCTGCCTTTTCCATGGTTATTCTATTGGAAAAGAACGAGTTTTGGACAACTACCTTTCATTCTTGCCAAACTCTTTGCAGACCCCCGTGCAAGCTTTAGAACAAGATTTTGGATGTTTTCTTTCCTGGCAGAGTTTCTCCTTGCAAGATATGGTGGAAAAGCTTTTGGCTGAGTGTAGAGCGGCAAGACACGCAGAAGACGCAGATACGCAGCTCTCCGAAGCTAAGTGCCGGTCCCGGGCTTCTTTCGGCACAAACCGCTCTCAGGAGCTCCCTGCGCTCGCCACAATGCTCTGTGTGCGAAGAAGCCGCTTCTTCGCCTGCGGGAGAATCGGCGAGCGGCAGCTTCCCAAAGGCGAAGATGCAAGCTGCGGCACACAGGCACAGTGTGGGCAGCCTTCAGACTTAGAGAAAACAGTACTTTACCACTCTCCTGCCTTTTCCATGGTTATTCTATTGGAAAAGAACGAGTTTTGGACAACTACCTTTCATTCTTGCCAAACTCTTTGCAGACCCCCGTGCAAGCTTTAGAACAAGATTTTGGATGTTTTCTTTCCTGGCAGAGTTTCTCCTTGCAAGATATGGTGGAAAAGCTTTTGGCTGAGTGTAGAGCGGCAAGACACGCAGAAGACGCAGATACGCAGCTCTCCGAAGCTAAGTGCCGGTCCCGGGCTTCTTTCGGCACAAACCGCTCTCAGGAGCTCCCTGCGCTCGCCACAATGCTCTGTGTGCGAAGAAGCCGCTTCTTCGCCTCCGGGAGAATCGGCGAGCGGCAGCTTCCCAAAGGCGAAGATGCAAGCTGCAGCACACAGGCACAGTGTGGGCAGCCTTCAGACTTAGAGAAAACAGTACTTTACCACTCTCCTGCCTTTTCCATGGTTATTCTATTGGAAAAGAACGAGTTTTGGACAACTACCTTTCATTCTTGCCAAACTCTTTGCAGACCCCCGTGCAAGCTTTAGAACAAGATTTTGGATGTTTTCTTTCCTGGCAGAGTTTCTCCTTGCAAGATATGGTGGAAAAGCTTTTTGCTGAGTGTAGAGCGGCAAGACACGCAGAAGACGCAGATACGCAGCTCTCCGAAGCTAAGTGCCGGTCCCGGGCTTCTTTCGGCACAAACCGCTCTCAGGAGCTCCCTGCGCTCGCCACAATGCTCTGTGTGCGAAGAAGCCGCTTCTTCGCCTCCGGGAGAATCGGCGAGCGGCAGCTTCCCAAAGGCGAAGATGCAAGCTGCAGCACGCAGGCACAGTGTGGGCAGCCTTCAGACTTAGAGAAAACAGTACTTTACCACTCTCCTGCCTTTTCCATGGTTATTCTATTGGAAAAGAACGAGTTTTGGACAACTACCTTTCATTCTTGCCAAACTCTTTGCAGACCCCCGTGCAAGCTTTAGAACAAGATTTTGGATGTTTTCTTTCCTGGCAGAGTTTCTCCTTGCAAGATATGGTGGAAAAGCTTTTTGCTGAGTGTAGAGCGGCAAGACACGCAGAAGACGCAGATACGCAGCTCTCCGAAGCTAAGTGCCGGTCCCGGGCTTCTTTCGGCACAAACCGCTCTCAGGAGCTCCCTGCGCTCGCCACAATGCTCTGTGTGCGAAGAAGCCGCTTCTTCGCCTGCGGGAGAATCGGCGAGCGGCAGCTTCCCAAAGGCGAAGATGCAAGCTGCGGCACGCAGGCACAGTGTGGGCAGCATTCAGACTTAGAGAAAACAGTACTTTACCACTCTCCTGCCTTTTCCATGGTTATTCTATTGGAAAAGAAGGAGTTTTGGACAACTACCTTTCATTCTTGCCAAACTCCTTGCACACCCCCGTGCAAGCTTTAGAACAAGATTTTGGATGTTTTCTTTCCTGGCAGAGTTTCTCCTTGCAAGATATGGTGGAAAAGCTTTTGGCTGAGTGTAGAGCGGCAAGACACGCAGAAGACGCAGATACGCAGCTCTCCGAAGCTAAGTGCCGGTCCCGGGCTTCTTTCGGCACAAAACGCTCTCAGGAGCTCCCTGCGCTCGCCACAATGCTCTGTGTGCGAAGAAGCCGCTTCTTCGCCTCCGGGAGAATCGGCGAGCGGCAGCTTCCCAAAGGCGAAGATGCAAGCTGCGGCACACAGGCACAGTGTGGGCAGCCTTCAGACTTAGAGAAAACAGTACTTTACCACTCTCCTGCCTTTTCCATGGTTATTCTATTGGAAAAGAACGAGTTTTGGACAACTACCTTTCATTCTTGCCAAACTCTTTGCAGACCCCCGTGCAAGCTTTAGAACCAGATTTTGGATGTTTTCTTTCCTGGCAGAGTTTCTCCTTGCAAGATATGGTGGAAAAGCTTTTTGCTGAGTGTAGAGCGGCAAGACACGCAGAAGACGCAGATACGCAGCTCTCCGAAGCTAAGTGCCGGTCCCGGGCTTCTTTCGGCACAAACCGCTCTCAGGAGCTCCCTGCGCTCGCCACAATGCTCTGTGTGCGAAGAAGCCGCTTCTTCGCCTCCGGGAGAATCGGCGAGCGGCAGCTTCCCAAAGGCGAAGATGCAAGCTGCAGCACGCAGGCACAGTGTGGGCAGCCTTCAGACTTAGAGAAAACAGTACTTTACCACTCTCCTGCCTTTTCCATGGTTATTCTATTGGAAAAGAACGAGTTTTGGACAACTACCTTTCATTCTTGCCAAACTCTTTGCAGACCCCCGTGCAAGCTTTAGAACAAGATTTTGGATGTTTTCTTTCCTGGCAGAGTTTCTCCTTGCAAGATATGGTGGAAAAGCTTTTTGCTGAGTGTAGAGCGGCAAGACACGCAGAAGACGCAGATACGCAGCTCTCCGAAGCTAAGTGCCGGTCCCGGGCTTCTTTCGGCACAAACCGCTCTCAGGAGCTCCCTGCGCTCGCCACAATGCTCTGTGTGCGAAGAAGCCGCTTCTTCGCCTCCGGGAGAATCGGCGAGCGGCAGCTTCCCAAAGGCGAAGATGCAAGCTGCAGCACACAGGCACAGTGTGGGCAGCATTCAGACTTAGAGAAAACAGTACTTTACCACTCTCCTGCCTTATCCATGGTTATTCTATTGGAAAAGAACGAGTTTTGGACAACTACCTTTCATTCTTGCCAAACTCTTTGCAGACCCCCGTGCAAGCTTTAGAACAAGATTTTGGATGTTTTCTTCCCTGGCAGAGTTTCTCCTTGCAAGATATGGTGGAAAAGCTTTTTGCTGAGTGTAGAGCGGCAAGACACGCAGAAGACGCAGATACGCAGCTCTCCGAAGCTAAGTGCCGGTCCCGGGCTTCTTTCGGCACAAACCGCTCTCAGGAGCTCCCTGCGCTCGCCACAATGCTCTGTGTGCGAAGAAGCCGCTTCTTCGCCTCCGGGAGAATCGGCGAGCGGCAGCTTCCCAAAGGCGAAGATGCAAGCTGCAGCACGCAGGCACAGTGTGGGCAGCATTCAGACTTAGAGAAAACAGTACTTTACCACTCTCCTGCCTTTTCCATGGTTATTCTATTGGAAAAGAAGGAGTTTTGGACAACTACCATTCATTCTTGCCAAACTCTTTGCAGACCCCCGTGCAAGCTTTAGAACAAGATTTTGGATGTTTTCTTTCCTGGCAGAGTTTCTCCTTGCAAGATATGGTGGAAAAGCTTTTGGCTGAGTGTAGAGCGGCAAGACACGCAGAAGACGCAGATACGCAGCTCTCCGAAGCTAAGTGCCGGTCCCGGGCTTCTTTCGGCACAAAACGCTCTCAGGAGCTCCCTGCGCTCGCCACAATGCTCTGTGTGCGAAGAAGCCGCTTCTTCGCCTCCGGGAGAATCGGCGAGCGGCAGCTTCCCAAAGGCGAAGATGCAAGCTGCGGCACACAGGCACAGTGTGGGCAGCCTTCAGACTTAGAGAAAACAGTACTTTACCACTCTCCTGCCTTTTCCATGGTTATTCTATTGGAAAAGAACGAGTTTTGGACAACTACCTTTCATTCTTGCCAAACTCTTTGCAGACCCCCGTGCAAGCTTTAGAACAAGATTTTGGATGTTTTCTTTCCTGGCAGAGTTTCTCCTTGCAAGATATGGTGGAAAAGCTTTTTGCTGAGTGTAGAGCGGCAAGACACGCAGAAGACGCAGATACGCAGCTCTCCGAAGCTAAGTGCCGGTCCCGGGCTTCTTTCGGCACAAACCGCTCTCAGGAGCTCCCTGCGCTCGCCACAATGCTCTGTGTGCGAAGAAGCCGCTTCTTCACCTGCGGGAGAATCGGCGAGCGGCAGCTTCCCAAAGGCGAAGATGCAAGCTGCGGCACACAGGCACAGTGTGGGCAGCCTTCAGACTTAGAGAAAACAGTACTTTACCACTCTCCTGCCTTTTCCATGGTTATTCTATTGGAAAAGAACGAGTTTTGGACAACTACCTTTCATTCTTGCCAAACTCTTTGCAGACCCCCGTGCAAGCTTTAGAACCAGATTTTGGATGTTTTCTTTCCTGGCAGAGTTTCTCCTTGCAAGATATGGTGGAAAAGCTTTTTGCTGAGTGTAGAGCGGCAAGACACGCAGAAGACGCAGATACGCAGCTCTCCGAAGCTAAGTGCCGGTCCCGGGCTTCTTTCGGCACAAACCGCTCTCAGGAGCTCCCTGCGCTCGCCACAATGCTCTGTGTGCGAAGAAGCCGCTTCTTCGCCTGCGGGAGAATCGGCGAGCGGCAGCTTCCCAAAGGCGAAGATGCAAGCTGCAGCACACAGGCACAGTGTGGGCAGCCTTCAGACTTAGAGAAAACAGTACTTTACCACTCTCCTGCCTTTTCCATGGTTATTCTATTGGAAAAGAACGAGTTTTGGACAACTACCTTTCATTCTTGCCAAACTCTTTGCAGACCCCCGTGCAAGCTTTAGAACAAGATTTTGGATGTTTTCTTTCCTGGCAGAGTTTCTCCTTGCAAGATATGGTGGAAAAGCTTTTTGCTGAGTGTAGAGCGGCAAGACACGCAGAAGACGCAGATACGCAGCTCTCCGAAGCTAAGTGCCGGTCCCGGGCTTCTTTCGGCACAAACCGCTCTCAGGAGCTCCCTGCGCTCGCCACAATGCTCTGTGTGCGAAGAAGCCGCTTCTTCGCCTCCGGGAGAATCGGCGAGCGGCAGCTTCCCAAAGGCGAAGATGCAAGCTGCGGCACACAGGCACAGTGTGGGCAGCCTTCAGACTTAGAGAAAACAGTACTTTACCACTCTCCTGCCTTTTCCATGGTTATTCTATTGGAAAAGAACGAGTTTTGGACAACTACCTTTCATTCTTGCCAAACTCTTTGCAGACCCCCGTGCAAGCTTTAGAACAAGATTTTGGATGTTTTCTTTCCTGGCAGAGTTTCTCCTTGCAAGATATGGTGGAAAAGCTTTTTGCTGAGTGTAGAGCGGCAAGACACGCAGAAGACGCAGATACGCAGCTCTCCGAAGCTAAGTGCCGGTCCCGGGCTTCTTTCGGCACAAACCGCTCTCAGGAGCTCCCTGCGCTCGCCACAATGCTCTGTGTGCGAAGAAGCCGCTTCTTCGCCTGCGGGAGAATCGGCGAGCGGCAGCTTCCCAAAGGCGAAGATGCAAGCTGCAGCACACAGGCACAGTGTGGGCAGCCTTCAGACTTAGAGAAAACAGTACTTTACCACTCTCCTGCCTTATCCATGGTTATTCTATTGGAAAAGAACGAGTTTTGGACAACTACCTTTCATTCTTGCCAAACTCTTTGCAGACCCCCGTGCAAGCTTTAGAACAAGATTTTGGATGTTTTCTTTCCTGGCAGAGTTTCTCCTTGCAAGATATGGTGGAAAAGCTTTTTGCTGAGTGTAGAGCGGCAAGACACACAGAAGACGCAGATACGCAGCTCTCCGAAGCTAAGTGCCGGTCCCGGGCTTCTTTCGGCACAAACCGCTCTCAGGAGCTCCCTGCGCTCGCCACAATGCTCTGTGTGCGAAGAAGCCGCTTCTTCGCCTGCGGGAGAATCGGCGAGCGGCAGCTTCCCAAAGGCGAAGATGCAAGCTGCGGCACACAGGCACAGTGTGGGCAGCCTTCAGACTTAGAGAAAACAGTACTTTACCACTCTCCTGCCTTTTCCATGGTTATTCTATTGGAAAAGAACGAGTTTTGGACAACTACCTTTCATTCTTGCCAAACTCTTTGCAGACCCCCGTGCAAGCTTTAGAACAAGATTTTGGATGTTTTCTTTCCTGGCAGAGTTTCTCCTTGCAAGATATGGTGGAAAAGCTTTTTGCTGAGTGTAGAGCGGCAAGACACGCAGAAGACGCAGATACGCAGCTCTCCGAAGCTAAGTGCCGGTCCCGGGCTTCTTTCGGCACAAACCGCTCTCAGGAGCTCCCTGCGCTCGCCACAATGCTCTGTGTGCGAAGAAGCCGCTTCTTCGCCTCCGGGAGAATCGGCGAGCGGCAGCTTCCCAAAGGCGAAGATGCAAGCTGCAGCACACAGGCACAGTGTGGGCAGCCTTCAGACTTAGAGAAAACAGTACTTTACCACTCTCCTGCCTTTTCCATGGTTATTCTATTGGAAAAGAACGAGTTTTGGACAACTACCTTTCATTCTTGCCAATCTCTTTGCAGACCCCCGTGCAAGCTTTAGAACAAGATTTTGGATGTTTTCTTTCCTGGCAGAGTTTCTCCTTGCAAGATATGGTGGAAAAGCTTTTGGCTGAGTGTAGAGCGGCAAGACACGCAGAAGACACAGATACGCAGCTCTCCGAAGCTAAGTGCCGGTCCCGGGCTTCTTTCGGCACAAACCGCTCTCAGGAGCTCCCTGCGCTCGCCACAATGCTCTGTGTGCGAAGAAGCCGCTTCTTCGCCTCCGGGAGAATCGGCGAGCGGCAGCTTCCCAAAGGCGAAGATGCAAGCTGCGGCACACAGGCACAGTGTGGGCAGCCTTCAGACTTAGAGAAAACAGTACTTTACCACTCTCCTGCCTTTTCCATGGTTATTCTATTGGAAAAGAACGAGTTTTGGACAACTACCTTTCATTCTTGCCAATCTCTTTGCAGACCCCCGTGCAAGCTTTAGAACAAGATTTTGGATGTTTTCTTTCCTGGCAGAGTTTCTCCTTGCAAGATATGGTGGAAAAGCTTTTTGCTGAGTGTAGAGCGGCAAGACACGCAGAAGACGCAGATACGCAGCTCTCCGAAGCTAAGTGCCGGTCCCGGGCTTCTTTCGGCACAAACCGCTCTCAGGAGCTCCCTGCGCTCGCCACAATGCTCTGTGTGCGAAGAAGCCGCTTCTTCGCCTGCGGGAGAATCGGCGAGCGGCAGCTTCCCAAAGGCGAAGATGCAAGCTGCGGCACACAGGCACAGTGTGGGCAGCCTTCAGACTTAGAGAAAACAGTACTTTACCACTCTCCTGCCTTTTCCATGGTTATTCTATTGGAAAAGAACGAGTTTTGGACAACTACCTTTCATTCTTGCCAAACTCTTTGCAGACCCGCGTGCAAGCTTTAGAACAAGATTTTGGATGTTTTCTTTCCTGGCAGAGTTTCTCCTTGCAAGATATGGTGGAAAAGCTTTTGGCTGAGTGTAGAGCGGCAAGACACGCAGAAGACGCAGATACGCAGCTCTCCGAAGCTAAGTGCCGGTCCCGGGCTTCTTTCGGCACAAACCGCTCTCAGGAGCTCCCTGCGCTCGCCACAATGCTCTGTGTGCGAAGAAGCCGCTTCTTCGCCTGCGGGGGACTCGGCTAAGAGCAGCTTCCGAAACGCGACAAACAAATATTAACAACACGGCGTTGTGTCCTGGGCGTCTTTCGGCACAAGCGCCCCACCGGAACGTACCGCCAGCGGCACAATGCATTGTGTGTGAAGAACTCCCTTCGCCTCCAGGGAACTGAAAGAAGAAGCCTAAGCTTAAAACGCCTTTGCCTCAATTGTGTACTGGTTTGGGCGCTCCTCTCTATTAATTGCGCCACTCCTGACAGCAGGTGTCGCTGTTGGTCAAGCTTTGAGTTTGCTTATTAAGTTGCGATGCTGGGTGGTCAAACAACTCAAGGTAAGATCAGCGATTTTAAATCAGGTTCTCACTGGTGTAGATACCATTAGTCATTGCACACTGCAAAATAATGCTGCTCTAGCTTTCTTGTTAGCACATGGGCAAGAGTGTGAGGATTTAGAAGGAATGTGTTTTTTGAACCTCTCTAACCATTCTGCAGTCATTCACTGGAAACTCAAACAAGGACAAGATAACACGAAGAAATTGATTGGGAATGAGAGGGTTACGCCTGAATGGTTTGAGAGATGGGAAACAACTCGATGGTTGAAAGATCTTGTAAAGGGAACTTTGTTGTTACTAGTAGTCATTATTATATTGCTTCTTGTTATTCCATGCATCATGAAACTGGTGAGCCTCTTGGAAGAAAATAGGGTGGGAAAGGGTTTAGCTGGTGCAAGACGAAGAAGGGGGAAATTGTAGCAATGTATCTGAACCTCTTAGACTAAAGGGTGCACCAGCCATCCAGCTGGAATATGTTCTTATCAGAATTTTCTCAGAGCCCTCTGGAATTCATCAAGGTTACTAAGACATAAGCCGTGCTAAAATAAGAAAGAGAAGCTGAGAAACCAAATTCCAAGACTACAAGAACTCGATAACGGGGGGCAGCAAAGCGCCTGGACTGTAACCAAACGTATCTTCTGAGAGGTGCACACAGAATGCGTGGACATAACAAAGGCACCAAGATAAAAATGCGGGCCTAGCGTGTGCAGAGATTTAGAATGTGTAAGTGCATCATGTCAACAATCAACGGCTTCTGCTTAATCCTCTTGCTCCGTTGTCCTGGAGTCCTGAATTTCCCACAAGGAAAGCCCTACTAAAAGGGCTCTGATTTTAATGATAGTTGCTGTCTAGACGATGAATAATGGGAAGAGTTCTTTCAAATCCTTCCCTCGCTGACATCTGTAAGTTTCATCTTTTCCTGATTGTACTGGTGGCTATACATTAGCTATGACTAGAAAGGAATGAGTTTTAGGGATATGTTGCAAGGAAATTGGTAGCTCTGCTTCCATTTCCATTGTCTAAGAAGAATTCTGATTAGTTTTGGACTTTTCATAGACCTCTGACTAGATTGCATTTGTCTTTGATTGAGCCCGTAAATTTTAGGCTACTAGGCTTGACCAATGGATAGAAAAGGGAAAGTCACACAGCTTAGGTGGTTCCCTTGTCAACAACTTCTCAATAGTAGGGCGATTTCTGTCCTCAAGTTTGTTACTTCAGCTAGCAGATTATGCTCACTCCAAAAGAAGGTGAGAAGTTTGCTACCCTAAATGGTCCGATAATTCTTCCTGCTTCTTTGTGACTCTTTTGTATGACTGGATTCTGTATTATTGGAGTTTGTTATAAAAAGTTGGATTAAATTGCGTGCGTCCGCTCTTGGGGGAAACAGTATTTAGCCAATAACATCTAGGCTTTTATCGACCTGAGATTGTCTGAACGGACGGGACGCTTTAAACACAGTAATTCCTGCTAGTTCCAATTCCATTTTTAGACTCGACAAACCGAATGGTAAACCTGCACCAGTAGGGAGGGACATTGGACTTTCTCCTTTTTAGAGAGAAACTAATGAAAAAGTTTCAGCAGAATCATAGCAGGCTGTAAAATAAGAAAAGCATCATGAAAAGAGGCCAATCCTATCCTCTTAGTATTGCTAGTTGTGATTGGACATGAATGAAACATGTCAACTCTGTGTTCCTGGGTATCACATCAGTAACAGCTACTTCAGCTGCTGTAGTTGTCTCCTAAAGCTAAGAACAGAATCCAAAGAATTGTGATTCCATGGTCACAATTCACCCTGTGATGGTGACAGGTGAAAAAGGAGTGGAAGGTGCGCGGGTAAATTAACTTGAATGGCCTATCTAAATCAGCAGCCACTGATTTCCTGAAAACTTCAACAGGTCAGTTGACCTGTTGGGATTCTTTTAATCCATGGTCATGTTTTTCTTGGGATTCTTGTAACCTTTCCCCATTCGTTCAGCCTTTGCCCTCAAGCCTTTGCTGACATTTCAAGTATCTCGACAAGCTGGAAATGTGTTGTCTTTCTTTATCATGTCATAATTCCCTTCAAAGGGTTGTTTGCCTCAAGTCTTATTTTTGCTGGTTTTCTGCTAGTTCATTGTCAGAGGGCAGCAGGTGCTTTGTAAGAGCAAGTACACAATCCTATAGCTTGCTTTTCTTTTGATTTGGCCTGTCTAGAAAACTGAAGGACTGAACATTTCCGACAGGATTTTCTCTCCCCATTATGTTTCACCGGAAGGGCAGATGCAAATCATCTACTTAAACTCTTGGCACGGAAAAAAGTAGTGGTTTGCTGCTGCATATAGGTAGAAGCTTACAAAAGGAAGGCCTTGGGCTGAGGCCCGATACTTTGGCTAAGCAGAAAAGGACTATGGGAAGGTGAGGCCGCTGAATCAGAGGTAGATCAACAAGTTCTAGAATCGTCACGTGTTCACAGCGTGGTGTAGGATGGTTGGTTGAATGAATTTTGTTATGGCTTAAAGCTATGGAACTGATAAAGGCCTGAGTGCTTCAAAAGCCTGGTTTTTGCAAAAAAGCAGCTCTCCTCTGCACCTGCCTGGGGACTCTGCATCACTAGGGACCCTCACTCCCAGTTTGCCAAGGAGATGATCAGTAGGAATGTTGCAGAGCTGCCGTGTCCATATGAACGGAATGGCAAAGAGTGAAGCGGTGGGTATTTTTGGGCTTTAATACAATGCTGCTGCATTGGTGCCAGTTTAGTCGGTTTTCCATCAGTGGCCTTTCTGTCTAGAAGTACACTGCCCAGTCTTTCTAGCATGTGATGCCATTTCCTTCCTGTTGTTTTAATACCTTCCTTCAGTTGAAAGGATGATACAATCTTTACATTTTGAAGATCCCTGTTAGGAAACACTATGCCAGAGGAGTCATTGCTCCCTTTTCTTCTGCCTCCTTTGTAATTTTCAGAGCCTCATTTCAAATTTCTGCTAATGTCGAGAAGAATACTGAGACTACTCAGCAGGGTTGACGCTCTCAGCTGCTTTCCTCTTTCATACTGCTTCATACTGTATGTGACTTAATGGCCTGGTTTTGTCATCCGCATTTTGCTGTGATCTGTGAACACAAAAAGAAGTCTTTGTTTTTTGCAAGAACTACCCCTAGGAGGATTTGTGTTCCTTTTGATTTCTACGGTGTTAGCCCTGTTGCAGAAAAAAAGGAGATTGTACCCTCTTCTTGTGCTCTCATTCCCTCCTCTCTGCTTTGCATGTCCTAGTTAATCTACTGCCATGACTCATTTGGCATCATCTCATAGTGCAAATTCTGCACAGTTTCATGGACTTACAAATGCCAGTTGCCAAGGAGCTTATATAACCATTCAAAGATTAAAGAATTGTAGGGCTGGGCAAGTCCAGCTGCTGAAACTGGAAGTGGTTAAGTCATGCCTTATTAAAGAGACAGAGCAAATCAGTTCATCTAGGACTTTCAACTGGACACCTCTGAGAATAACAGCTTGACAGCAATGACACAGCCATCTTCCTAGCTGTATTCCAGAAAGAGAAAAGGGACACCTTCAATGGTTAAGATGTTTGGCATGAGAAAACAGCAAGAAATGTAGCACAAAATACTTGAGCCAGATAAAGTGCGTTTTTCTCGTGAGAATTTTGCAGTTGTTCTTTCTTGTCTGTGCCTTTACTTTTCACAGAAGACAGGGAGGGCGTTTAATTATTATTGTTCTTTTGTTTTCTATTCTTGGCCTCCCTCTTTCCACCTGCCATTAACAATTTTGCCTTGCTTTACTGGCTTCTCTTTCTTTACTTATAGAAGGTTACATGAGGTCCTCCAACCTTGTCATAAACATTCGCATACAGTGGAAAGGAGTAGAAGGTACATCTAAATGCACAAAACAGACCCAGAAAAAGAGAGGTTTTTTACAGTCTTCTGTGAGAACAAGATATCTTTGAACTGAGTAATGCTTTAACTTTTAGTCCACTCTTTACTATTATTACAAGTGTTTGGCCTTTAGTACATAGCCTTTGAAATCATCCAGCCCAATATTTTTGGCTAATTTTGTTTTATTTCTCTCGGGGACTTTGTTTCTTAAGGAATAGTCCAGAGCCAGAGCGTCCACGGTAGAGTTATGCTGCCATAATAAAAGCGTCGTAAATTCTGGTACAGTTTGTGCTGGTAATACGTCTAGGAAAGAAAGGTTTTACATCTTTTTTGACTTTCAAATGTAACCATTATTTGAAAAAGTTAAGAGTTGGGCTTTCCCCCCCTCCAAAATACTTCTCTCTGGAATGTTACTCAGGGATTACACATAAAAGCTCACCCTGTAAAATATGTTGCGGATAATCTGCAGTAAGCGCAGCTTAGCAGCTAGAGATGATTATGTGGGTTAAATGACATTCCTTCTGCGGTGATGGAAACTCTGTCTACGCAGACATACTCAACAAAAGTTACCATGGCTTAGCTCCTCTCCTAAACTTCATGTGCATTTTCAAACTTTCCAAGAAGGTGAATTCAAGCTCCTTCATTGCTCTCTGCTGGAGTCCCAAGAAAATATCAGTGTGCTTTTTGTCATTTACAGCTGTCATTGCTTAGCTCTTGAACATGAGACTCTCTCATGACTGATGAAAGTTGTCTAGTTAAGAGTGGGTCAAAGACACGCTCCTGCTCTAGAAGGAGATGAGAAGGTTTCTGCAGTCTTTGTCATCTCTACTGCTTGTGATTTCTATCCAAAACCAGTGGGAAGTTTTCTGAAGGCAGTCCAGAAGCTGGCAATATGGACAGCTTACAACCAAACACTTGCTGCACTGCTATCACGGTGATACCAGGAAGGACTTAAAAAATTTAGAAGGGCAAAGAAAGCAGTTGGAAGGAAAAGAACATTAACCATTATTCCATTCTTCTAATATGTCCTCCTTTAAGTCATCATTTTCATGCAGTTTAACGGCTTGCGTTGGTATCCCTCAAAAGGAATCTGAGACAGAGTAAGCTTTTTAATGCAGTAGATGTGACACGTGCAGGCCAAGTTGCCTTTGTTGACATCAAATGCCAATTATGCTTGAGCTACCCTTTGCTTAAGGTACTTCGCTTACACGAAGAATTTTACTCATCATTGAGCAAATTTTGCTGTCATGATTGAGTAAATTTTATTCATGATAGAGTGAATTTTACTGTCACTCCGAATTTTACTGTCATGATTGGCATTGAAACTTTTCAAGGAAAGCTCTGGATAGCAATGTTTGTGTAAAAATAGTAGTTTATCTCCTGTATTTGTGTGAAGCAGGTAAGCCTTTTGCTGTCACCAGTGTTGCTTACCCTTTCATGTCATATCCCTCTTCATATCCATATTCTGCTGAAGGCTTATTAATCTGCTTTAAAATTGGCACGTGGAATAAGACTACTTTTCCTTTTTGAAAGCTAATGTCATTTGACCTAGTGACAGTAAATAATTCATTAATTGTAAGTCCCCAGCTAGCATCTTTTATGCATATTCTAACCTTCTAAAGAAGTAACAAAAACACTCTCCAATACTTGACTTTCTTAAGCACACAAAATGCTTCCCTCCTTTGCAGTTGGCATCTGGAAAATGAACCACATCTCTGCAGTATTTTAACGTGCACCATATTTAGCCAAGTAATTCAAAAGAAATAAAAAGCAGCCCCTTCAATTTGGAAATATTTTTGAATTGTTTTTGAATATACAAAACATACCCTTACCGTACGCATTGCATGCAGATTTAATCGTCGTGAAAGCAAACCCTATGTTTCTGTTGGGATAGCATGGTTTTCCAGTTTCCACAATTGTTCTTGGCACAGTTTTCTACTTATGTGACTGTTAGGACACTCGTAGGTACTTCTAAGGTACTGTAGTAAGCGGAGAAGGAGGAGAGGTTGTGCCTTATTTCTGGCTTCCTTTGGTTTTCTTTTTGGTTTTCTTCCTCTTGCTCTTTTTCATGTCACCTTTCTAGATACTGTGATTTAGATTTGCAGTTTACTAAGCTGTGTTTTCTGTCTGGAATTCTTTGAAATTCCCAGAGGAACCCCACCGGTAAATATGCATCTTTTTATGATTTGCTAGCTACATAGAAAATCTTCCTGCTGCTCTAAAATGCTTTTATTTGATATGCATTTTTATCACCATTCTAATGAAAAGAAAAGTTCCTCTATTCACTGCTTTTGTACTGGATTCAGTTCAATGTGCGCTAACGGTGCAAAAAAGTCCTGCTGGAGAAGGGATCTGCATACAAATTGACCAAGACATGTGCTACAAGGGTCTTGAAAAGGTTCAAAGTTTCTCTACCTTTCTGGCAGTCTGTCTTCACAGCAGGACTTGATGAGGGATTTTGCTGGCGTTTCTTTGACAGAAAGCAATAACAAAGCAAGCAAAATGGAGCAGCAAAAGAAGAATGGAGCAGCAAAAGGTACATTATCCCCTCTGTTATTATCATTGTCGAAACAGATTTTTTCACACCATGTTACATCAAATACCTTAGTAGAGCTAAAGACTAGAAAAACGCAGCTCTGTTCTGGTTCATTAAAAGCAAAGCCATCTGTGGACAGAAGTGCCCAGCATGATGCTGGGAACTCCTAGCTGGTTTCAGTAAGCTGTCTGGAGAACGGCATTTTCGCTGGGCTTTACTAGCGTGTCTGTAAGGAGAGGGAGTTTATGTGCAGCTTTGAGCCCTGAGAGTGCCATAGGCAAAGAGACCCATCGTGTAACTCTCTGACCAGCCACAGCACACTGAGGCATGATGGATTACTCCCAGAGTTCACGTGGTAGAAAGGTTTTCTGCCCCCGTGAAGGACGACACATCCATTTGCTTGACTAGAGCCATTCTGTATGTTACAATGGTAACTTGAATTCATCAAGTTTGTGCTATTTGTACAATGGCAGTGAGCTTGGATTCTTAAGCTTCTCGTGTTTGACCTGTTTCCTGTTTCAGTAAATAGCAAAACTTCCAAGGACTGCAGCGACAAGAAGATGAAGCTGCTAGTGTATTTCAAATCTTTGCCTAATAAAATGGTGATTTTTGCACATATTCGCAATGGAAATTTACGGTACCGAAACACCAGCTCTGCTCAGAGCAATTCTGAAATTGACTTGAGCTCTTTTCTGTGTTTCTTAGCAGGTGAACTGAGATACTTCTAGCTTCCAAGGCAAGGCGTTTGACAGCAGCTTGAAAAAGGCCCAGGCTGTTGGATGAAAAGGTGAAAAAACTGAGGGAAATGGGGGGAAATTTCACTTCTGGTTTATGTCATAGATTCAGCCAGATGATCAACAAGCATTAGTTTTATGAGGTACCAGCGTAGTCTTTCACTCTTGCAGATCCCCAAAAGCTTAACCATCCAGCAGCTTCTTCCTTGCAACAAGTGCCACAGCCAAAAGCCAGGCCTGGCCGTCACCTTCTCCTCGCAGCCTACAAACTCTGCCAAACGTACCGGTGATTCTCACTTTCCTTCTCAGCTACATGGACAAGCACATCCTCTCCATGTCTCCGAGTCCTTAGTGAAACCAAACAGCGGTTCACCTTCAAACAGCTCAGTGTGCCAGGACAGAAAGATTTCACTGGCCTGTGAAATCTTGCTTTTTCCTTGCAGCCTTTTATTTTCAGAGCATACACCGAGGCATTGCACTTTGCTTCTCAGCTGAGTGCATTGCCATATTGCTGGAGTCCCACACGTCCATCTCCTTCTCGCACTAACTGCTTCTGTTGAAACATGCTGATGTGATGTGCTTTCCTGCTCAGCTATTCACACAGTCACATTCTATGTCCTGCTTGCAGTCTGAATCTAAAAGGAGACGTTTCTGACTATGTCTCACAGACACAGATGTACCAGGATGAAAAGGTTGCTTGGACCTTGCCACTTACGTTCGAAAACATCCATTCACTCCACAATCAAGAGACACCTTTCTTTGCTTTACATCCTGCAAACTTCACACAGACACACACACACACACATACACACACACACACACACACACACACACACACACGAGAGCTACGCACTTTCTTTCTTTCTTTCTTGGCTGCACACACTCACCTATTTCCCACCTTGACCTCTCTACCACTTCTCCTTCGGCCTTGCTGTGCATGGACATTTCCTGTTAAGATACCCATTGTGTTGCCTATCCCTCCCCCACATTGCCTTGCCTTTCCTACCCAATCTTGCATTTCTTGTCATTGCTGACAATTCCTTTCTTTTCCCTTGCCTTCCTGACCCATGCATGTCCTTCCCTTGCCCTTCATACCAAGCCAGTGCCTTGTATTGACTTGCTCACCTATCCTTCTTTTCCTTCCCATTTGTCCAGCTCCAATCTTTCATTTCCTTCTCCTTCTAGGACTCTTATTGCCTTGTCTCCCTCTCTTTTGTGTTGCCTGGCAAAGCCACCACTTGTCTGGCCTTGTCCTTGAACCCCTTCCTTGCCTTGCATTACCTTGCTCATCAGTCCCCCACCTGGAATTCACCACCTCTCTTTTTGTGGAATCTCTTCCACATGCATTGCCCTGCCTGCTTCTCCTAGGATTCTCCAGGCTTCCACTGGCTTTTTTTTCTCAAGGCCCCAGCGTTTCAGGAGCTTGTGAGAGGAAGCCTGGAGGAGGCCACGTGCAAGCACACCTATCTGTCCTGACAGCTTTCTTCTGACATCTATGCTTACATGTCTTGAATTTTGGACACAAAGTTCATCTTTCACCCTTGGGCTTCAGGGGCAGAATGACAGTTCTTTTGCATACAAAGGAAAGCAGGCAACTCAAGTGTCTTAGGTGCAGATTAAACATGACCCATGCAAGATCAAGGCTGGACAGAGCGGTCGGTCCGGGCCGCTTTTGTGTACCAGCAGTCTTTGAATGGACCTGCCACTTGCCTTGCTTTGGGCAACCAACCAGTTTCCTTGCCATGCCCTGCTAATTCTCCATTGCTTTGCATTCCCTTGCATACCCATGCCTCACATTTGACCTGCCTGCAGTTTTCCTACAGGGCTTGGCCTTGCCTAGCCCTTCCGGTTACCATCACCTCCTATGCCCAGCCTTGCCTCTAACTTCTGGGACTTGTCTCACCTACCACTCCATTTGCTTTCCCCTCACGGCTTCAGTCTTGCCAACCTGTCCCTTGACTTGCCTACAATTGCCTACACTTGCTTTGCATTGCCTTACCTGCATGAAAGGCAAGGCAAAGAGTGGTAGACAAGGCAAAGCAAAGCCAGGAAGTTATTTGAAGGGCTAGGCAAGGCAGACATAGGCAAGCAAGCAAAGCTAGGGTAGGGTAGGCTAGGAAAACTAGGCATGGTACTGGAGGCAAGGCAAAGCCAAGTGACTTGGAGTGCCTTTCCTTGCTTGGGAAGTAAAAGATACGGTGGCAATGTTGGTAGGGCTGATGATAAGGTATCGTGGGAAGGTATAGTACAGCAAGACATTTCTGTCCTGGTCCTTTCTGTGTAGGAGCCATTGTTGGACAGAGTCAGTACCGGACGTGGTATGCAACTTTTGCTCTGTAAGTTCCTGAAGGAGAACAGCAATGCTTTCTCATGGGAAGGAAAGAACTTAGCCCCAGTGTTGGAGGTGCAGATAAGAAGCTGTGTCGTGCAGCTTAAGGGCGGCAGCAACTTTCTATCCTGGCATATTTGGTTTGGAAGCACTGACTCAATTTGTACAATCATGGAGTCGGTATCCATCTTTGGAAGGCAGTCTCCTTCCTGAAAGAATCCATTTGGCCTGTGTTTTCCACTTTCTCAAGGCAGCCTTCTTGAAATTCTGCCAGCACACTTCTTTTGGACAAGGTAAAGAGCTGCGCTGGGTCTTGGTGTGCAGCCTAGCTAGTGCCCCGCACAGGTAATGCCCAATAGCAGTGGTCTGACACCTTTGTAGAGGATCAGGCCCTGGATGCTTTGGATTTTGGAGGAGGGGATGCCATTTCTTTTGAGATGGGCTTCTAGTTCCTCCTCCCTTTGGCAAAGTTTGGGTGGCCACTTTGGGTGGTCTCAGTGAATTGAAAGGCTTTTCCCAATAGGCAGTTCTCTGGGTTAGAGTTGTTGAACTGTCAGTGGGAATGCAGAGGCCAGGCCAGGCCTCTGCAGGACAGGTTTTTGTCCCTTGTAGCTTTAGGGACTGTGTGAGCAGTCCCTGGTGCCATCCCATTTGGATCCTGACTCTGAGAGATTGAAGGCTTACGGTGGTACTTAGAGCTGAGAAGGAAAGTGGCGATAGCAGGGTGCATGTTTATAGTTTGATGGGTGCAATTGAAATTGTAGGCAGCAAAGAGCTTTCTCCACCAACAGTTTTGCGAGCTCAGCCGACATTTTCAAGTTTGTTACCAGGCTCTGTGAGAGAGAAAAAGTTTGTTAGGGCAGAAGATCTGGTGTCGGC
The DNA here is from genome assembly GCF_037042795.1 of Molothrus aeneus. Taxonomy (NCBI): domain Eukaryota; kingdom Metazoa; phylum Chordata; class Aves; order Passeriformes; family Icteridae; genus Molothrus; species Molothrus aeneus. The sequence goes on from NW_027098832.1 coordinate 83,398, forward strand.
CTTTGAGTGTGGGGCAAAGAAGAGTATCCACTTGGAAGGGGAAGATCGGTGAAATCCTTTTGTCCTGACACAGTTGATTGGAGAGCAGGGACGTTTCTGACTTGGCTGGGTCCTGGGGGTGGTTGTGAGCTGGGCTCGGTGCGTGTCCTGGTTTTGTGAGTTGACAATGCTGTGGTGTGGTTATTTAGAAGAGCGCTGACAGTGCCCAGGAAAAAGACAAGCACTTTTCTAGCCCAGCCCCGTTCGTGTGGGAGCAGTGTAGGGACAAGAGCTCCGCTGTGGATCCTGGCTCTCGGGTACTGACAGAATGGGATCCTGCATGTAGCAGAGAAGGAAAAAGAATCATTTCATTGTTGGCTGCACAGTTTAGAAGCTTCAAAATAAAAGGCAATTGCAGCATGGCCTCTTCATTTTAGAAAGTTTTCTGGGCCATCAGCTGCTCAACATGTAACTTGCACCCACTGAACTGCATTCAGCTTCCTGGAGATATGCACTTTCCCTCAAGATCTAGGTACCATCTTGCACTCTAACACTTGAAGATCCCAAACCGCTTCAAAATGTCCAGCGGCTGCTCTCAAAGAAAAAGTCCTACAACAAAAAGGCAGTGCTGGCCATAACGCTCCCTTTGCAGTCTGTCAACCAAACGAAACATACTAGCGATTCTCACGGACTTTCTCAATGATATATATACGTGCATCAGCACATTCTCTCAAAGTGACAGAGACTATCGCTACAGCCAAGCGTTTTCAGCTGCACTTCTGACTGACAGATGTGCCAGGACAGAAGGCATTTGCCAACCTACCCTCTTTCCTGTGCAACCTGACATTGGCAGCGCAAATATTTTCACATTCTTTCATTGTGGACATGTCCAAAGCAGCTAAAGATCACACAGGTGGAAGTGTCAAGACAGAAGATGTTCTCAAAGTAACTCCTTTTTTTTCTAAACAGCTTTTAAACTGCACACAATGCTTTGTATCTTCTTTCCCACATAGACCTGCCCTCACTTTTTCACACTCACATCTTTGTTGCAAACATCCAGCAGCTGTTTGCGTAGAAAAAGGCTCTAGAAATAAAAGCGAGACTTGGGCTGCACCTTCTGCCTGCCCTGTGTAAGCCACATCAAACTCACCAGTGCGCTCTGTCCTTCCCTTTTCCGCTGCAACTACCATTGTGTTCTCTGGATCTCGGAACCTAAAGGTAGGCACATTTGTTTCCACAGAAGGGCCATAGGTAGCAGCACAAATAGCTCTCACTGAACTTTAATCTTTACCACTGCCACCATGAGTTTGGTTGGTAGGCCAGTAGGAGTCATGCTCCTTTTACAGCTGGTATGCGGCAGCCGCCAGCCCAGTGCTCTTCGACTCTTGTAACCAATCCTGCTTTTACTCTCCCGGAGGGGATTAGGCATCTGTTTCTCACACAGATCATTGTGGCAGCAGCCAACGGCTCTAGTGCACTGCTTCTGCCAAAAGACACTGGGGCCAGACATTTACCTTCTCAGCACTACGTAGCCCCGTACTCTGCATCTCTTGTCGTCCAGATCATACCGCAAAGCGTTTCACAGAGAAAAAATGTGCCAGGACAACAAGCTTGGCTGAAGTGTACCCCTGAAACTGGTGGAAGTTTGTATTTGCACCACATTCAAGGGGCAGTCCTCTTTCCTATACAACCTGCAAACTGCTGTCTGTTCGCAGTGCCCTCTGCCCGCTCCTTCTTACCTTGAAGTACCATGCCAAAGAGGGCTCTGTGCTGAGGTCTCAGAAGAAGAGGGAAGCATATGTGTTTGTAAAGTGGACTGTCTGTTAGTCACTTCCCTCTTCAAAGCAGCGTGTTCCATGCCAAGCAGACAACAAAGCAACAAAGGATGAGTGTGACTCTGCATTCAAATCCTGCAATGTTCCCAGAAGTGAATTTCTCTCTTCTATAGGACTGACTTGTATGAAGTGGCGTGGTTGTTTCCTTCCATTAGAAGGGAAACTCATCTAGCCAGGCTTCATCACCCCCTGTATCTTTTGGGGTAGTTCTTGGAAGAAAATAGAGAGCAACTTTTCCACTCCACATGATTCATGTTTCATTCTCTTCCTTCTGTACTTCAGGGAACAAGCTATCAATTCCCTACTCTTTCTATGAAAAGGCATGAAGCTATTAATTAAATTCCCATAGATATAATAAGGAATCAAAGTCTTTTATGCCTGCAAGCAGGCCCTTATGGTATGAAAAGTATGGATTGTCAGGGGTGGAAGAAGATCTGCATGAAAAAGGAGAAAGCCCAGAAGCATGCAGGGATTTTCAGGTATGAAAGGGAAAACGACATTAAATTGTCAAGGGAAAGAAATTGAAAGAGGGAGGAGGGAGAAGGGAGGAGAAGGAGGCAAATGCTGCCTTTGAGGCAGCTGACACAAGGACCGTCGGCCTCATGAGCAAACAAGAAAACCAAATGAAACTTCACAGCAATCTCATCCACAACTTAGTGGACAAATGTGCAAACCCATTTCTTCATTTATTATGTGTCTAATATATATAGAGATGTTCTTCATTCTGACCGAATTTTCAGGGAGCAAGCTAGTGTAAGGCACCTGGAACCAATGGTGTATTGGAAATGGCCAACATGCAGAACACGCTCCATCCTGAACGCTACCACAGCAGAATCACAGGATCATAGAATGGCCGGGGTAGACAAAGACCTTAAAGGCCATCTAGTTCTCTGACATGGGCGGGGACACCTTTTACTTGCTCAGGTTGCTCAGAGCCCCATCCAGCCTGGCCTTGAACACCAGGTTGGGGTGTCCATAACTTCTCCAGGCTGTCTGTGCCAGTGCTTCACCACCCTCACAGGGAAGAATTTCTTCCGAGTATCTAATTTCAACCTGCCCTCTTTCATTTTGAAGCCATTGCCCATTGTCCTGTCTCCAGAGTTCCTAATGAAGAGTCCCTCTCCTGCTTCCCTTCAGATATTGGAAGGTGTTGTGAGGTCTCCATGCAACCTTCTCTTCACCAGGCTAAACAGCCCTCATTCTCTCAGCCTGTGTGTCATGGCTTGACACTGGGACAATGCCAGTGCCCCCATGAGTATACTCTCTCCCTGGTTTCTGCTGTGAGATGTGACCAGGAATAAGCAAAGCAGGCTCCCACTTAGGGGAAAAAAAAAATTATTAACTAAACTACAAGGGAAAGGAAAAAAAAAAAAAAAGAAACACACAAGGAAAATGAAAACTTCACAAATACATCTCCTCCTCCTCCTCCCCAAATTCCCAATACAATACATCCCCCAAATCATCGACTCTCGGTCCAGCACCACCCTTCAGAATACTCAATCCTCAGTTCATCAAGAGGACAAGGAGTCCTTCTTGTGCCAGTGGTGACCTATTCCTTTCATGTCCAGTGCTCTCACCACTGAACACAGACCAGAGCTGCTTCTAGGGTCGACTTTTAAGGATGCTTCATCCCACTGCAAAAAGGCACAGTCTCAATTTTGGGACATCTGTCCCCCCCATATTTTTCACCCCCTGGGGCCGAGGGGTACCCACACCGAACCCTCTTGGTCCTGAGGCATTGCCTCCCCCTAGAATGCAGTCCCTGTATCACAAGGAAACATGGCTCTGTCCATGGCTACACACAAAGAGTCCAGCATAAGCTACTCCATCATCTCTTCCACCTGCGTTCTTCTCTATTTCTCTCGTGGCCCATTTCCTCTTATCTCCTCTATATCTCTCTTCTCATTCAACTCCAGGAGGATTAGCATTTGTAAGGTTTCCATCATCCAAGAAAAGGGTTAAAAATCTGAGGCTCTGTCTGTCCAGAACTCCCATGGCTGCCCTGCCAGGCCCCTTCTTGCACTCCCCTCTTCTCCTTCTCGGCCGGCCAAGAACAGGCACCAGCTCTCTCTCTGTCTCTCCTGCGGTGGGGGGGGGGGGGGGGGGCTGCCCAATGCCTCTCAGCCACCCTTCCATCCTGCAGGGGCCTTCACCTCCCTTCTGGCCAGGGACCCAGCCTACCTCACCGGGCTGGGTGGCTTCCCCTGCCCCGCCCAGCCCGCAGCCAGGCAGGGGAGATCTGAACCTTTCCCTGACCGGAACCCAAGAGAGCCTCCCAGGGGAGAGCCCTGCTTTTAACCCTGTGTTCTCAGAGGTGCATCCAATGTCCCAATGGCCACCTTAGGTGCCAATATTAAAATCTGAACATCCATTGGCCTAACCACAGCATCCCAGAAAACACATTTCCTGTCAAACCACCACACTGTGGGATATGCTCTTGTCCTGAATACTGAACTGCAGTATTGTCTGATGATTTTTTGAATCCTTTGAAGGCATTTTGAATTCTTTTTCAGCCTTAAATTAGACTAAATAGCTTTGATTTGTGGGTATTGAGCAACAGAAATCACTGCCCTGGCTTGCCTTTTTTACAGCTCCTTTCCGTGGGAGACTCGCTGCAAACGTCACAGCTGGTGAGACAGTGGGCACACCATCATTCTGAAAGAGCTTTGCACAGTAAACATAGAGGAGGATTAAATATTGAAATGCAGATGACAGGAGCTGCCCAATGGACTCTGCTGGTGGAAATCAAATACTAGTCTAGTATTTTGAATGCAAATAATTCCTCCCAATGAGGCCAGACAGGCTTGTTTGCCTTTGAATCTGAGCATGTGGACAGTAGTGGATGGTCTACAGGTTGAAAACAGTGTAGATACTTCTCCTTTTTTTCAATAGTGGCTCAGAAACTGAAAAGGCAGCTACAAAATGGTAAATACATCCCTACAGATTCAAAAATGGTTGTTCTTAATTTGCATCTCCACCATAACAACAAATTGTTAGAACTAAAATACAGATGGGAATTTTATAGCTTCTCAGAAATGAAGCAGGAATTGGCCAATGGGCCTTCTCAGAAATGAAGCAGGAATTGGCCAATGGGCCTTAGCAGTAGCTACAAGTTTTTCAGCATGAGGCATCTCAAAAGTGTTTTAACCGTACAGAACTTTTCTGTACTTTTGGCCTTTTATCTCAAGGATGAATCAAAAAAAAAAAAAAAAAAGGAAAAAAAACCCAAGAAAAATAAAAAAAGAACAAACCCTACCAAATATATATATATATATATAACATGACTAAGATAATAAGCACAATCAGTAACATATATAGAAAAAGAACCCATGGTTTTTAACTTTCAACCTTGTCTTCTCAACACACTCTCGAAAATGGAGTTGTTTCCCTATCTGCCTTGAAACATTTTGGAGCAAAAAACACTCTAAGGTCCTGATAGGTGTTTTGGTCAAAAATCCCTTCTTCTGGTTTTCTGTCCATAAGCAGAGTAATGGAGGGGAAAACTGGTAGCTGGCCAAAGGAGGTAGGAAGAGTGATCATCATCCACAACACTGGGGCTAAAGAAATTTCCACAGAAAATTACCTGCCTTATTACTTCTTCATGTGTTGGGTTGAAAGCTCAGAATCTGTTTCCATGTTTCCCATCCCTCGAATGTTCTATTTCACAGAATTCGAGCCCCTCAAACTTCAGTCCTGCCAGAACAGCCCGCCACGTGCTGTCATAGGGGATCTGCTGATGCCCACTGACTCTTACCAGTCTAGTGCTTGTCACTGTTGCAGATCAAGAACTACTGAATAGTTCTGATTAATGCTCTTAGAGTGGTTGAAAACAAGGAAAGAATGACTAGACATTTGTATGATCAAATCCCCTGATGGAATAAAAACATACCAGGACAACAAGCTTAATAAATGTATTCATTGTCATAAGAAGGGAGATGAAGGGTCCAAAAGATTACTTGCATACTTACTGTTCTAAATCCCTTGTTATCTGGTAAATTGCAAAGGATGCCCGGCTTTCACCAAAATGCAAATCAGATTAAAATGTGAAGCCTTACACTTTACTGGATAGAAAACTTCATCGTCCATTTTTAAATCTTAGAGATTGCGATGTTGTCCTGGTTTAGGGCAAATTTGGAGGAGAATTTCCAAATTAGGGCCCCTCCCCCCAACTGGTTCGGGAAGGATTCCTCAGAGAGAAGTGGAACGAACCTGTTCATTTAATAGGCACAGCACCCCCCAGCACGCAAAAGGAACAATTCTGGATGACAGCACTCTGAAAAAGATGACAAATTCAGAAAGTCTCTCTTGGGGGGGTGGTCACTTTGTTCTCAGTCCCTCCGGCGCTGGGCCAGCTGCTGCAGGCCACAAGGTGCAAACTCTCGGTGTTTCCCAGGTCCCAGTCCGGAGCAGGTTCAAAATGGTCAGGAAGACCTGAAGGAGAAACGGTCCAGGAAGAAATTTGGACAGTTTAGCTAAACTAGCTAATGAGCAAAAGCAAGCAGAAGCGAAGCAAGCAAGAGTGAGAGAGAGCAAAGCCAAAAGCAAAAGCAGAAAAAGCAAAAGCTGCAGTCTCTGTGTCCCGCCAGGTTGATAAGAAAACCAAAACAAAACATTCCCTCTTCAGAGCCAGTCTTAAAGGTACAGAACATAATATCCAACATTCACAGAACACATGAATGGGGATACAAGCATCATAACGTCACCCTAGGACAGATGTATTTCCTATTAATACCTTAATATTAATAAGGTTTAGAGCTGGAATTCAGAGGGAAATGAAAGCTATTTTGAATTCATTCTATTCAATCATCTTGTCTGGACTGTCTCTTCCTGCTTTTCACTTCTGAAACTCTGTATGAAAGGCATAGAGTTCTGGATTAATTCTTTTCAGTTTCCCCTGTTATTCTTAACAGTTTCCCCTGTTATTCTTCTTTAAAGGCAAACCTGGAAAAATCCACACTTTCTTTCCCAACCACTTCTAAAATTCCATTGAGAAGCAAAAAACCCCATCAAACAACTAAATCTCTGCTCCAATTTGTAGGAAAAATCCCCATGCCATTAACTGCTTTCCTAACATTTTCTTTCTCTTGTATTAATATGGCAACCTTTTCTTGCTTTTATAGATTAGAACCAAATTCTTAAAGCTATAAGGAATCACAGGTTTACTGTAGCTGATTCTGAGATACAGTAGTCCAGCAAGGAGTTCAGACCTCAAAAGAAGAGTCTGTACAACAAGATTCAGCACAACGTTGAGACATATTAGCTATTTTTCAAGAAAAGCCGCCAAAATGAAACTGCTTAGACTTCTATACTATCATGGGTCCCTGCTTCCAGAACCTGACCTAAGTTGCTGGAAACTAGCTGCAATATTACTGCAAACAATGCTGTGAATGTAGGACATTGTTATTCTTCTCTTCCATTGAAAACCACAAGTGGAGTTGCGTCATTTTCTTAAAAATTCTCTATTTCCTTCCAAACTGCTAAAATAATGATAAATCAAGTGTTCTGTTCATACAGTTTAAATCTAATAATGTTCAAAATGAAAAAAAAAAAAAATTCATTCAGATATGGTCTGCAATAATACAGCCGAGACAAGATGAACCAGTCTGGCCTACAAAATAAAGTGAAGCAGAATTTGGGAATTTGGAACACCTTACGATGTAATATTTAAAGAAAAAAAAGAAATAAAATGTAACCTACCCAAACTCAATCAGTGATGCACCGACAGAGAAAAAAGAACTAATTACTACTAATATTTCTTTCATTCTCAGACAAGAAGTTAAATGATCCTCTTGAATGCGTGGAAGATTGTTGCGAAAGACAGCAGCCTTCTTCTTTACAACATATTCTTCAGAACTCCAGGAGACAAATCATTAGAGCTATGAGGCTCTTTCTCTCTGTAAAACTTCCAGAGCATAGCCAAGATTATATTCCTTTAGAGATCCTCACCGCCCTGGGAGACTGGTGGATAGTCTACAGCTCCAGTACATCAGCCAGACGCTCTGCCTTATTTAGCATGGCTACTGCAGCAAGGACATCATCTCTACTGGCTTTCTATCCAAAATATATGCAAGGCACAACAAAGAATATACCCAAAACACTGAGCACAGCTTATGGCCTTCAAAACAAAAATCTCACCATGGCAATACTGGATCTTCTGATCCAAACCATCAGGAAACATTTCTTTAGAGGCGAAAAAAGCTCCTGTTGATTGTACAAAAAATAGTGATGTAAACCAGAGTTGCATGACCCAATATTTCTATTGAACTGGAACTATTTTGATCAATATTATGGATCCATTTCTTTTCAGGGCATTTGGTAAAAAATGTAAAGTATAGTTTAAAAGGAATTATTGGATGCGTACTAAGTACTAGGGATTAGTTAAGGTGTTGGTTTTGCATGGCTTGGTTTTTGGTGGGGAGGGAAGAAGCCAGCCACAGAAGTGAATCTTTTGTGAAAAGCTCCTAGAAGCTTCCTCCATGCCTGGCAAAGTGAATCCCTGCTTGGCACTAAGAACAGACATGCTGCTAAGCCAATTAGACAAGCAGTAATATATTTAAGAAGGAAATCAAAACTGCAGCCAGTTAACTTTTAAGTTTGCTAATTTTTTGGTTGGCACCTCTTCTGGTTTGAAAGCAAAAGCAGCAAGAGATGCTGTCGCTGTTGCAGTGTGTGTTTTTGATTGCAATGCAGTTTGAGTAGTCAGTTTTAGAATACTTCCGGTTTTGTGCTGTTGTAGCATATTTTATTATTAATGGATTGTTCCTTTCCCCCCGTGGTGTTAGTTTTTGCCCTAGTTGTCCATCTCCCCAAAGACCTGCCCTTTTGTTCCCTTTTCCTCCTCCCACTGAATGTCAATCCCTCCCCAAGCCTGCCCCTTTCTCTAGAAACTTCCCTATCAATTTTATAGTCTTCAAAACCCCATTGGTTTGTTTAAGTTATTCTCCTCCCCTGTAGTCCCCTATTGGTTTAAACATTGTATTCCCCGCCTTGTGGTCCACCCCCAGTTGCTCCCAGTGTGTTAAAGATTGTATCCTCCTCTGGGACCTCTCCCCATTTCTAAGTTGATGTATGCATTTGAGTCAGTGTCTTTCTGTCCCTGGCCCTCCAGGGAAGAAACTCCTTTGGAAAACATACAGAAGACCTCTCCCTGTTCCTTGTCCCTGCCCTCGGTGCAGTCCTATCCCCAATGCAGTCCACCTGTGCCATAGAGCAGCTGTGCCCTACAGCTGCACCCTGGATTCGACAGCTTTCTGGGGGCAGCCCACTCTGGCTGTTGGTGTCAGGAGCTAGTCGGTCTGAAGAAATCCAGCATGGCAGCAAGACTCCAAGTCAGAAATACAATTTATTAGGAAAAGGGGAAAAACCAAATACATGCAATAATACAAAAGAAAAACCACGGACAGAATACGACCTGTCACCCTGCTAGTTAGGGTGGTGGCAGCAGTCCGGATGAAATGGTCTTGTTGAAGTGGTGATCCTGTAGAAACCATCTGGTAGCTCTTGTCCTCTGAAGACCAGTGGGTGAGGGTGGCCGTTCTTCTAGGAAGCCAGTGGAAAGACTGCTTGTGGTGTCCCAAAACTCAGATTCTATCCAGCTGGGGATGCTTAGCTCCTGCCCCCTGGGCAGAGCATCTTGCAATGGGCTCAAATTGTTCTGAGTCATGCAGTGGTTCCTTGATTACCCTTTAAACAGAAATGGCTCCTGGAGGGAGTCATCTCTGAGTCATGTGGCAAGACATGGATGGCCCCGTTAAGAGATAAGGAGATAAGGAAAAAACGATGCCCCTCCCGGTTTCAGCAGCTCTTGAGGTTGGGAGCAGAATACATTTTTATATTGTAGCCTAGGACAATACAGGATGAATGCTTTTGCATTTGCAGGAGGTTTGTGTGGATTTGAAAAGCATCCTTATAGCAGAGGCACAAAAGTATTCTCATACCCTTTTAAATCATCTTCAAACCAAGCAATTCTCACAAGAAGGTAACGCATGAATGACTTGCAAGTGAGTTGAAGAAACACGGCAAAGATAAGTAGTGTTCAACTGCAGAGAATCGTTTAGGGACACCATACCTTTATATACCTTTATATTTTAAATCAGGAAGCATGGATGGACCGTTTTTTTCCCCTTAGTTGACTACAGAACCAGCGGTCCCTTGCGGGAGGGTGTTTGGATTCAAGATGACACTGGCAGCTAAGAGCATGGCTACATAGAAGGTGCTACTTTTAGACCAGAACATTCAACTACTTAAAGGCAGATAGGAGAATAGCTGACTAGTGACAGCTCTGAGCAGAAGAGCCTGTGGCTTATCCTGTGGGAACAATAGTAAGACATTTCAATTGAAAAACCCCATTCATTTCCAAGGACCAAACATCAGTAAAAATAAAAGGTCAAGTAAAGACACCCTAGTGCTCTTCTTATCAGAAGCATGTTCCTCCATATGAGAGCATTTAGGAAAGGACAGTCCATTCATAAAGAAAGGTGTGCCAGTTAGAAAACCTGTAGAACAATACAAGACAAACTCACACAATATACATCCTCAAATGCAAAATGAAGAAATAATCATTTCAAGCTTCCGTGGAATTAATTGCATTTTATTTGTTCTTTTCATTTCAGCTGCTATCAAGTTATTTTTTAAGACTGAATTTTATGAATTCAGCAAAGCTCTCTTTTTGAATGTCTGCATACCCCTATAAAACACTGAGGTGACAAAGAGAACGGCAGTGGAAGGAAACCTGGTCCACCTCCCCCTCCTTGAAGCTTTAGGCCAGCGAGTGATTAGAATTTAGTCACTTCATTTGCTTTACCAAGAGAGAATGTTTTCTAGCCTTTATCTTTCCTTTTGGAGCTGATTCACTTTGTAGTCATAAATTCTTGACTCAGTTGGTGAGAAACAATGGCATTACAGCCGTGGATGTTAAAGTGCACTGGTGGGAAATGAAGTTTTCATCTTCAGGTCCTTGCTTCAGTAAATCTTCCAAATTCATCAGAAAGAAAGTTCCCAGACCAGTAATCCCCACTCAGATGACCTAATTCAAATAGTCTGTAGGCATAAGAGGCATCAAGCAGGTGCTGTCATCTGTTAGGGGAATACCCAGCCAGTACATGATTGTCTAGTTAGGCGGCAACAATTTTGGAAATAATTTAGTTTTTTTGTATTGCAAGTGAATGGTCAATACATTTTATTAGTGGATACGGGTAAAAGAATGTCTTCTGCATCCTTTCAGAGGGGAAGCTTCCCTAGATCTAAAGCTGCTCAGCTCCACGATAGGATGCTTTGTCTGAAAAGGGAACTCAAGTCTTTGTCCTTTTGGATTGCTTCCATAGTTTTTCACTCACTCTTCAGGTACCTGTTAATACGTTCTCTTATCCCTTGCAAACTTTTATGGGCATAGTCACTGAATTGGTACATATTCCATGAAGTCCACAGGCCCTGTTGAGATGCAGCCACAGGTCTCAAGGGTGTTAGCAGATGTTATTCTGAGGCCACTCCTAATGATGTTTGATGGATCATAGTGACTGAGGAAAGTGCCCAAAGACTGGATGAAAGCAAATGTCACCCATCTTGGAAAAAGGCAACTAGGAGGACTTGGAAAAGTACAAGCCAGCCAGCCAGCGTCATTTTTATCCCCAGGAAGTTGATGGAGCAGCTATTGCTGGAAAGCATTGCCAGGCACATGAAGGAGGACAAAATAACATAGTCAGCATGGATTTACCAGGGGAACTTCATGCTGAACAACTTTTTAAACTCCTCTGATGAATCAACTTGCCCGGTAGATGAAGGGAATATTGTCTGCCTGGGCTTCAGGAAGGTTTTTGACATTTCTCTAGGTGGCAGCACACATACATCCCAGAAGGAATAGTGCAAAGAGGAGGGAACCAGTGTCTTTTCAAGGATGCTCAGTGAAAAGACAAGAGGCAGTAGGCACACACTGAAATACAGGAGATTGCCTCTGCACATCAGCAAATGATTTTTTACTGTGAGGGCGACTGAACCACGGCACAGACTGCCCAGAAAGATTGTGGAGCCTGGATCTTTGAAGACATGAAAAGTACACCCAGATATAATCCTGGGCAAGAGGCTCTAGGTAGCCTGGTTTAAGCAGGGGGGTTGGACCTGGTGAGCCCCACTGACGCCTTCCACTCTCGTTCATTCTGTGCTAGTGAATTCTCTTAGAGATGCATTTCAAGCACTGGCATGACAAAGATCTGTGCAGAGAGAGATCCAAATGGACATGGGATCTAAGTTCCTTAAGTAGTGCTCAAGAAGAATGCAAAACTCTGGGATAAGTGTCTCTTCCATAACTGAATCCCTTTCATGGGAAAATTCCCCAGCTATAGAAAGATCTTCTGATAGGCATGCTTAAGACTGACACTGGCTGAGCAAATTTCTCCCTATGTGTGTTTAAGACCAGTTAGGATCTTCACCAATAGTGTTGTCAACATAGTCACAGAATGTATATTGTTAAGAAGGGACAACTTACATCAGAATGGCAAATATTGGTCCACAAAATGTATTAATGTATGGGAACTATCTACTTGGGTTGAAAATAAAAAGAAAGAGTTAGTCTTTATTTATCAATTTCATCCCAATATTGATAAGGTAAGAAAAAGACCTTAGTCCGTAACCTTCTTAACTCAAACAAAGATTTTTAAAAATTCCTTGTAAAAAATGTATCCTAATTATCAGACTATGAAACAATTTTAGTTGGGAAAAAAGTTCCAAAATTGTGTAGATAGTGGTAAAGAAGCCAAGAAAATAGGTAAGAAACAAAAAGAGAGCAAAAGAGTCAGCTTCAGTCTGCAAGCTCGTTCTAGAAGTAATCTGCTAGAAAAAGGAACCCCCAGTTGAATTTCCAATGTATTCATGCACTTGATTCAGTAACTAGTCAATGTAAAAACCAATCCTTTTGTACGACTTCTCCCAGCAACAAAAACTCCAGCAGCTTGACACCACCATCATGCCTGTCCCAGATGTACTTTAAAAGAAATGATCCTTTCTTGAAACTCTGTTTGCATAAAAGTTGCAAGACATTGGAGGGATTCTCCACATTCTCATTTCTCCGTGTGGCTTGAAAGTATATTTGATAAAATATGCAACAAAGCATATGATTTATAAGGTAGGGTAAAATGGATGATTTGGGAATTGATCTCTTGTTGATATTAAACTTCATATCCACTCTCTGTGAAGTTTCTAAAACAAATGATGGAGCTGAGGCATGAATCTGCCACAACAAGTGTTGAGCAAACATACACACTCCCCTTCACATGCCCCCCTTCCACACACACCTAGGCCCACGCAGAGGTCAGCATAGCAGATGATGAACACCTTGGAAAAGACCGAAATGCTAAATACCTCTCTTTGTGGGCAAAATAGCTGGTGCAACAATTCAAATATCTGGTGTAAAAATTCTGTTTAATATCTACTTCCTATTTAAAACACAGCTTTTCATTTAATTATATGTAGGGAATATTTTCATATTATTTGTTTCTTTACGATTACTTCATTCTCATGTGTTGTATGTCTAGGAATATTTTCTTCTAAAGATAGAAAAAAATAGATAATATCTTTTCAGAAGAAAACATTGGTTTATACAATTTTAAACCATCATGATATGGAAGAATTCTTTTGTCCCTCACTAAGGTGGAAGAACTATTTGGATCACAGATCATTTACAATGAAATACTTTACCTTTTTAAGATGCTTTCAGTCAATTTTATATCCTCATTGCTTATTCATTGTAAACAGTAATTTTTCAGTGAAGGGAAAGTGTGTGGTATATCTGCATTATGTTCAAACCCAATTCCTACTAAAGGCCAGGCTGAACCCCAGTAAATAATGTCCTGAATGATATTTTGCCGCCTTCTTTGGCACTTCATGAAATCCTAACATGAGGAAGTGTGGAAATACAGAGATTTTGTCCCATGTAGAAACCCATCCCATGTATTTTATGCTGTAATTCTTCTCTCTTTTAAAATTTGCTATCTTCTGCATAGTTTTCATTAACCTGTTACAGTAGTGAAAATCACAGATCAAGGTAATTTTGTAACACTTTGATTTTACCCCAAGAGCTGAGGGAAAACTTGCTCCTATACTTCAATCTGAGTTTCTTCTAGATTCAAACTTTGTTTCTCTACCATCAAGAGTCTCCTGTGTTGCTGCTCAAAGCCCCATCCAACCTGACCTTGAATACTTTCAGGGATGGGACACCCACTACTTCTCTGGGCAACCTGTTCCAGTGTTCCATCACCCCCACAGTAAAAAATGTCTTCCTTTCATCTAATATGTGTCAGAAGTATTAAATCTAGGCATATAAACTTTGAGGAAAGGTTTGAAATTCTTTTGATTTGAATCACATTTTATATGAATACTGACTTACAGGTGACTAAAATATGTTGATGGGCATTTGAGCTGACACTTTTTGAAAAGGTGCATGGAATTTAAAATTAAAACCAGCACCATTAAAAGCTTTGTGCCGTTTTCTTTTTCCTCTGGTATTCAAAATTGCATATATCAAATATCTGTGCTTCATACAAAGCTCTTAGACACTCTCAGAAAAAAGCTTTTCTTTCAGACTAAGTTGCAGTTTACGTAGAACACTAGTACTAGTGACGGTTTTTCTGGGCATAGGGGGAACACCTTCTCATTGGATTTGTGTGCAGAATGCATTTTATCCAAACTGGAAAATTGATCCCAGCTGTGTTCTAGTCATCATTCTTACTGCATCAGGCCTGAAGATTCTGTGAAAAGTAGCCTGTGGACCTTGAACATAGCTCATGTGAAACAGATGAGAGGCGATGGAGAAGTTGAGGGAGAGAATAAAGAGCATATGGCCCAGTACAGACTAACAATTGTTTGGCACCCTTTAAAGGCTGTGTTTGACAAGCAGGGCTGAAGCAGGTCTGCAAAATATCCGGGAGATCAAAATCCATTGAAGCAAATTGCCCTGGCCAGTCACCTTGCTGCCGATAATTCCCTCTCCATACCAGCTGATCAGGCCTAACAATGCTGCTGCAGAAGTATTGTGAAAAAGGTAGGCATATTTTCACAGATGCAGGGGAAAATCCCCTTGGATGATGATTCCAAGGGATTACTTGATGGAGCAAGTTATGTACCCTTATCTACCGTGCAATATCTAAGTTGGTGAGTTCACTATCTGTCAGCATCACTTTAGAAAATAAATGTTTGATGCACAAAAAAATATTTCATATGTCCTGTCTACCTGCTTCATTTCAACCAATGAATAGGCTACGTTCCATCAGCAAAGGGTTTATGATCCTATGTTTCTTTAAACTGTGGTAATTCTTTATTTTTTTCTAAATCAGACACTGTCTATTCATAAGATTCAGATGTCCATGGCAGGAGTGTAATTAAATTCACATGTTAAAAAATAACCTTCTTCTTGTTATCTTTTTTTAAATTACTGACATGTAACATCAGTCTGAGAGCTGAAGAAAACCCCTTCATTTGCTGTTTGCCAAGTATCATCTATGTGATACAAATTCTGCTTGAGAAATCACACCCGTGGATTGCCATGTAGCACTACTAGTAATGCTTTCACAACCTTTTCTTCATCATTAGGTCTTTTGGTGAAGTGAATGATTAGAACATAAGCAAGGGCATTTGTTCAAGATGCTCCAGAAAGAGCTGTGGTCTGTTCTCTTCTTTGCTGCCTATGTTAGCACTGAGCTGCAAAAAATGAAAGATTACTAGGAAAAGTGTTACTTTCAGTCTAAACTTGTAAATGATGTTTGGAATACCCTGTTAAATGACAAGGTGCTCTTTTAAAATATGGCATCTTAAGGGAAAATGTCAGCTTTAAAAAGGTTTTGAGACAGTTGCTTCTGGAAAAAAAAAAAAAAAAACCAACAAAAGAATTGGAGGCATCTAAGGTCTTTAGGCATACTATTTTGAAGATTGATTCAAACCACAGTTTCTTCATATAGGAAGAGCAGAGGACCATAGATGCAACCCATTTGAAAATGGATTTCTATATGTTTCTGGTTGGGATTACCAGACATCATTTCTTGTGAAGTCGAGGGACTGCAGTTAGCACTCCAATAATTTCCTTCCCTGAAATTCAACTGCATTTGCTCCTTTTTCCAGAGTCCCCATTTATTAGTGAAGGTATGCTCTATCTATGCATTAGAATATTCCATTAGAGTGTGTGACTCATACTTGCTAGTTAAAATTAGCTGGAACGGAATGGATAGTTACAGTTGCTTGTATACAATAGTCTTATTTTGGCAAGTTTTCTTTAGACAATGTTGAAGCAGCACTAGCAAATAGGAAGTACAGCTTGCAGCAGGGAAGGACACTCTTCTGCTTTCTCAAGTTTCCTGTAGTTAAATAGACGCCAAAAGGCTTTTCCTAGTACTACTACTGTCTTGTAGGAATACTTGATCTAATCCTATCTTTGATCAAATTACGAATGGGTTACTTTTCTACAAGGCAGAACATTTTTCTTTTAATAATATGTATTTTGTAAGGTGGAAACATGAACTTGTGCACCAGTCACGTGGAATGTACTCCTTATTAAGTTTCACAACCTTCTTTAGAAAATATTGACTGTGTGTAACTTCAAAAGAAGAATTCTGGGCATCTTCATTCTATTGATGTAATTGTTTTTCTGCCATGCTGGTATTGTTTTCTATCATTTTTACCAACAGAAATATTTTTCCCTGACACCTATGGAAAAGACCTATGTTTACTCAACAGTGCGGCATCAGTACATTGTTTAGAATGATTTCAACATGGTCCCAAACATATCGGACAGCTAGACAGCAGAGGTTAGCAACAGGGAATGGGAATAACTTCTGAACCGTTTCAGTAGATTTCCCAGGAAGGGAAAATTGCTTTCTGCCACTGCAAATTTTCCCAGAGATTTTGTCTGGTTAAGAGTTGCATCAAAAGAGTATTTTTGCACAAACCTTGGGGCAAGCTCTGTCTCCGATTTACTAGTGAATGCAAAGAGGGTGAAAGTGCTGCTTCAAAGCCCTCTGTGTGCTTTCTGTACCAAGAGGGGGGGTGACCCCAGAAATAAGTTTTGATCTCTCTTCAGAACACAAGGCATGTCATCACCTCATTCATCTTCTTCTGGGACTCATAGCATCTTAAGACTAAGAAGCTCTCTTGCTTGCTGAAGTGCGTTCAGCAAAAAAACCTTGTCTCATCAGCAAATTTGAACACAACTACAGTCGAGTCAATTCCAATGCTGGCAGGGCAATACTCTACCCCACTAGTAACACGCCACTATTAGAAGACTGTGTAAAACTATTTTTGTACAAAGTAATCGGAGGGAAAAATAGAATTGGGAAGAACTGCACATTGTTCTGGAAAAAAGTCTCCTGCCTCAGTCTTACAGACATCATTTGCTGGTATCATTTTTAATAGTTGGGGCTTTTTAAATTTTGTAGAAGAAAAAATATTACTGCACCTTTATGTTTCCTTAATAGAAGTACAGCCATTTCTTAATAGATTAGAAGTAAGCCATTTGAATATGTACAAATGGTCTTTTCAAATACATATGCTATAGCACACTGTGAAAGTAATCTAAAGGTTTAAAAAGATTTTGGAAGAAAGTAAGTCTAAGGTGATAGAAGAAGAAGAAGAAGAAGAAAACAGCAGTTTTCTTCTGGTGAAAAAAAAACAAACGGAGGACCTTGTACAGTGGAGATGTATTATTTGACTTCCTGAAAAACTGAGTAGGTTTGCTATTGCCAATGGTTTTCATTAGGAAGGAAGAGATTCCTTTGGCAAAAAAACCCCTTCAAATTGACTTGACAAAAATGTTATGACACTTAACTTCACCAATCCTGAAGAAAAATTCTCATCACTTGATCTGGAAATCATGATGGTAATGGAGACAAGGATGTCTAAGCCATGCCATCAGGAACATAAAAAAGCATTAGAATGCAGGTAAGACTGAGCTCCTGAACTAGTGTGAAGAGAATGCAACAAAGACATTTTCCTTTAAGAGTCTTCAGGATGGAAGGCAGAGCAAATTTTTTCACGGGAAGTATTTCTGAATAGAATGAATCTTCAAAATAACATTGTTTTCCAAAACCTGTTTACAGTATCTCTTACCATGATACACAGTTCCTATGAATAGAAAAAGCAAAGCACTTTTTTCCAAACTGTTGTGCACTCTTAAGCAATCTACAATAAAAATAGTATTTTTTCATGCTGGGAATGATGTTAATTACAAAAAAGCCTTGTAGCACACTTGGCACTGTAGTCTCTTGATTAGCATAGCTTTTTATTCATCAAACACGTTTCACATTGACTATTTTTCTCTTTTAAATAACGGCGTCTTTGTACTTATGCAGCATCCATGAAGAATTTCTTGGGTGTTATTTTGTACCTGATCCTAAATGGCAGGTTCTGCATTCTGCCATCTGTCTAGCTTTGCCATTTGATGCAGCTTCTGAGAGGTATTTTCAGAATCGAGGACTACTTGCAAGAATGATGCTAAATCCATGCATTTTACTCCTTGGTTAATGCAAAACTATTTTTCCTTTACAGTTCAATGAGAACAGGAAAATAATGATGGTGAGTTCAATCCTTAGAGTAATACAAAGAGGACTATTATCATCATTAGAAACCAAGCAAGGTGTATTTATTGCACATGCAGTATACTCACTAATGCAAATTACCCTGTAAATTCAAAAGGAATCTGTATCATAGGAGTGGATGGAATGTTTCTATTGATATTTTGCTTAAAGCAGAAAATTAATTCTTTTGACAGCCAACTCATGATTGCAAGCTCACTTTCAACTACAGCTTTCAAACAGATGAAACGTGTCTGTTTCTAAAACGATACAGTACAGTACACAATAGCAAGTCAGGTCATAGACATTCAAAAGAAAAAAACAGATCAAAGGACACATTCATTCCCATCTACAAGCCCTCAAGAGTGTACAGGTCAAATGTCCCCAGAAAACTAGGCTGGTGGCGCAAATTCTCTATGTTGGCACCAGCAGAAGCAGCTGCTATCTTTATAGGATGCAATCTTGCTTACATCACCCTTCAGAGCAATCTTCTGTACCCCTGCCCAATACACCTTCTGCTCTATTCCTTGGACTTCACATTTGCATTTCTACAGAGTCCTGTCCTGCAAACTGACTCAAAGTTCAGGTAATAGATTTCCAAGATTTAGAAATGTTGTGTGAGGTTTATTTATTTCATATTTCCTTCCATCTAAGCAAACTGTAACTTTCGGAAGTGAAATATTTCGAGTATGTCACGTGTATTTTAATGTTAGCTCTGCTTCACATTCAAACTTCTCACAGACCCCTGTGATGCCTTGCTGCAAAAATATATAGCTGCCAAGGGTGGTTGTGGGAAGTTAGAATTGCCAGAAAACCATACAAACAATCTAACAATAGAGCCTTGGATTTCTGAATATAATTGCACCATGTAAAGTCAAAATATAATATTTAAATGACTTTATATAATGATGAGTGTGGGCTAGAGAGAATCCAGATAGAATTTTATTTTTTTAAACAGTTCCGGGAAAAACATGGCCTTGACTTGGAAGTATAGCACGAAATATTTTTATACAGCATGAGTTCTCATTACCTAATCATATGATTTGTAGACCTGAATTGGAAACCAGGAAATAAACAAAGAAAAATATTCAAGCTATAAAAGATGGGAGTTTAAAATTTTCTTTGTATTTCTGATTAAAGCTATTAGGTAGCTAAATGGTCACCCATGATTTTAAAAAGCATCTGGACATTAAAAATAGGTAAATTTCTGCGGGACTTGGATGTCAGCTATTCCTGAAAAGCTTTATTTCACCGCTTTCCAACCCTGAATCAATCCACTTAAACGCAGCTGTATTTCAGATGCTCAGTGGAACTGTCCATGTAATGCATATAGTTGACAAATAGTCTGCAGAAAAAGCTAGATCCATTTGAAGATCTTTTTCTGTAAATGGTATTCACGTTATTTGTACAAACACACAGATGGGATTTCTGCTGTCTTCTTCAGGCCACTTCCTCCAGAGAGCTCTCCATCAAATCTCTCTAGTTCTACTCTTCTGGTGATCCAAAGTCAGCACTGGGATGGTCCAAGTGCATGAATTACTGTCTGCTAGAGGTGCACCCCGAGGGCTTCTGTGTGCAGCATCACGTGAGCCCTACTAATGTCACCCTGTTGGTATCAACTGAGCTAGCTGGACCTTAAGGGACAAGATTGTGCACTGATATTGTAATAGAAATTAGGTACTAAGAAGGAGGCTGGAAGATTTAAATATTTCTGCCTCCAGCTTAAGCAACACTAAATCTTGGTCTTTATCTGAAAAACTAGGTGAATTAGCCTATTTGGCATTCCTATGCCAAAAATGTCAGTAATACAACAAGAACCGTCAAAAGAGTAACAATTCCAATCATTACTTTGTAAAAATAATTCATTGGAAGAAGTCGGGAAGAAGGATGAAACATGCCAATATCCTACCCTGAGAATCATTCTGTTGATTTGCACAGGTTTCTTATTATATACCCATCTAATGCATTGGACATGCATGCTTGTGATGACACAAATACTTGCAAAGCTTACCAGATAAACCATGTTCTCTTCAGACAGCAAAACATTGCTTGATGGTTGTGTTTGCTAATTACATTTAGACTCAATGTTCTTAAAGGTCTTTTCCAACCAAAGTGATTCCATCATTCTCTAAATCGCAGATCCTGCTTGTCTTGGTTTAGGGCAAATTTGGCAGCAATCCTCAAGAAGGGGTGATTTATTAAAAATATTGATCTAGTACTGATATCCAACTGTGACGGACCAAGGCTCTCTAACAGTTCAAAATTAGAAAGTGTATGTTTATTGCAACGCTGGGCAGCGTGCGGGATAGCTCCCAAATACACACTGTGATTTAGAGGTGATAACAGAGTCTTTTTATCTATACAAGTATTGAATACCCAAAAGACAAATACATATTCATAATTTAGGTACATCCCATCATTCCTCACTTCGTATGGTAATTAGTTCAAAAGCTATTAAGCACACGTAGTTTGTTCCTCAAAATGAATCGGTGGTCCCTTTCATGGGGAGGGGTTCCAAAATGAGGAAATAAATGAAGTCTTCCTGGTTCTGAACTTTCTACATTTTCAATGCAAATATGACAAATGAACCCATTGGTAGAACTCCCATTCCCCATCTTCAATTGGTTTCAGAACAGAGGTGGCCTACAATTGTCTTATGTTCCTAAAAGCTATTTATGAGTTTCTATATTCTTCATGATAAACCCAGCTAAGCAAACATGATGTTGACAAGCAATCAATTATTAGTTAACTACTAACTCTTAACTTCAACAAGGCCTACCTATTTATTTGGATAAACTCTAATAAGGCTTATCTCTAACTAAAACCTCAGCTCCTCTAAAATCCCTAAATTTCTTTAAAGTTTATGTCTCAGGGGGCCCCCCCCAGAAAGCCCACCTACACGGCCCCTCCCCTCAACTGGTCTGGGAAACATTTCCTCTGAGAGAAGTGGAAAAAATCTGTTTATTTACCAGGGAAAGCACCCCCCAGCACAAAAAATGAACAATACCAGATGACAAAACTCAATCGCCGCTCTGAAGAGACAACAAATTCAGAAAGTCTCTCCTGTGGATGCTTGCTCTGTTATCAATCCCTCCGGCACTAGGAAAGGCTGCTGCCCAGAGTAGGCCCCCATAGGCCACAAAGTGCAAGCTCTCAGTGCTCTCCAGGTCCCAGTCTGGAGCAGGTTTGAACAGTTCCAAGAAAAGGGAAAGAAAAAAGACAGTCCAGGGAAAACTCTGCCTCAGCCAGCTAAACCAACTGAAAAGCAAAGAACACTCTGTTCTGCTCCATCAGTGCCCAGACAACACAGTGCAGCACAGAATGTGGAGCAGTGTTGCTTTTAGAAGAGTGAGTGCAGCCTGTGATAACAAACTCCGTACTTCTTCTTCTCCCCACCTTTGCTCTCAGAAGCAGTCTTGAAGGCAGAGAATATAATATCCAGCATTAACAGAACAGATGGCTGGGGATACAACATCATAAAGTCACCCTAGGACACTGCTCTACTGAGATATGTCACCAGACTATGCTAAGACAAAGTTTTGGAACTGCTAATTAAAATTCTACTATCACAGTGAAGCTGAGGAGGAAACACAGCTCACTCCAGTTACCTTGTGGCATGCCAATACTTCCTTTCAATCACAATGGTTTTCGTCTTTAAGTCCGTGACATCACAGGCATAATTCAACATCTTTTGGGCAGGAAGGAAGATATTCTTCTTCTCATTATACTGATGGGTAAGCTGAAATGCAAAGCAGTTAATTCAAAGTGAAACAGCGATAAAGTCAATAGTAAAACTCACCACAGTTTTGTTTACCAACCCAAGTCCTTACGATCCCAAAATACAAGAACAGCTGTAAAAGCCTTGTGGTTTCTTAAATTTTTCCTATACCTACATGGGAGGGTAAGGGATAAATGATCCCAAACAATGGTAATCCACAACAAAGCATTCTTGACATCATATTCAGCTTTTGCATAGCGAGCTCTTCACCTGATCAAGTTATTCCATTGCAATAGTTTGGGGAGTATCTTAGAGGGCTGCCTGTTGTTGGTTTAAACCATCTTGATCATTCAGGAACCCAGTAGCAATGAGAAAGTTCAAAATAAGATAGTGCTACACATTGATTTTCCTATATGACAGACATATTTCTACAAGACAGAAGGCTGACCTAATGCTTCCCTACAACATGGCTGAAGTGGCATCCTGTTCCCCATAGGTTTTTCAGTTTAATTTTAGCAGCTTTCTTACTAGATTAATGAGCTGAACTAACTCAAAAAGGAATCAGATAAGTGCCAGAGCTTTAAAACAAACAACAACAACAACAACAAAAAAGATGCAAAATGGTGATTTGTGGGTGCGTTTGAAAACAGAAATTTTTTTGTATTTTTCATAGAGACATGGCATTCTCTAGAATGATATTGCTCCAACGGTTTGAGTTTGGTTTTCTTTTTCCCCCTCAATTGTAAATGTTATGCATTCTTTTTGGCCATTTCAGTAAATAGATTTTCTGATACGTGTGAAAGACAGTCTAAAGTTCCCCTCATTTGCCTCACGACCATTCCCAGGACAGACACTGGGACCCTAAAGACACCGATGGGAATTCTGGCCTGCCAGTAATGGATGAACACCAAAAATCCTGAGGCCCCTGAGCAGAATTCTGGCCTGCCAAGTGATTGTTCACAGCTGTGTCTTCAGTGACTGCTTCTAGCAGGGCCTGCCAAAGGGCGACCCGGCCTATATGCTTGCACCTGCTTCACGACAATAGACCAGGAATTTTCCCACCTCTTGGCCAGATGAACTTGCTGGGGCAACTTGGTAGCCCCCCCATGGAAAATCCTTCATCTCCACTACCAGCGTGAGGCACCGAGGTTGAAGCCCCCCTACCAAGGACTGAGACTGAGACACCTGTAATTCTGATGCAGGGGTGCTGGCCTGACTGAAGCAGGATGCCTGCTGAGTGTTGCCTACAGATGTGTTCACCGGACCTAGACTGGTTTCCCCCAGAAAGCAGTCCTGAAACAGTGGGTCCCACTCACTGCTGATACTGACTTATCCTGCTGAGAACATGGACTGTCTGTACCCGTCTTCAATATCTTTTTCCCCCTCAGCAATTTCAATAGACTTCTTCTTCTTCTTGATTGTATCTCAGCCATTTCAAGATTCTGTTTCCCCCCTCAGCAATGGACTATAATAGAACCTTGAGTTAACCAGGACTTGAGATCTTCCCAACGTGACTAGGCAAACTCTATCGGCTGGACTAAGAGGACTTAGTCTCTCCATGTTTGGTAGCTATACTCCTCTCTCTTTCTCCCCCTCTTTTTTATTCTTTTCCTCTCCCTGATTCCTTTCAGGCATTTGCTGTGGTCATTCTATAAAGGTGCATTTGTTTGGATTGATACTGCAATCCCCTTTCCAGGTTGTCTGTTGCACTCCGAGATCAGTTAACCAACCAACCAGTTAACCAACCCCTTGGTATCAGCGGATCGTGACAATACCTTCTTTCAAGCTGACATTGGTTCTAGTCCATATAAGCACACTGGTAGGTAAAAGTAGACTCTAAAAGATAACATTCAAAATGTATTTCCCTTGTCTTCCCATTAAAGCAAGTGAAGAAAGCAGACAGGAGATCTTCAGATAACATGCTATGCAAATTGAAAAGATTCTGTCCTTATTTGAAGCAACTGAGAAACTCACACAATGAAATACAGTTCAGACAGATCGAAGGGTCACAGATGATGTCAAATCTGTACTTTCAATGTTTGAATGAAGCAAGATTTCTTGAAGTACAATCCTATAAAATGAAGGTGAGTTTGCAGAAGCAATTGAACTGGGTCTGTTTTATAAACACAATGTTTTCTAAGTAACTGAGGATTCAGGAAGGCAACCTTGGAATTTAAAGGATTTAGAAAGATACAAATACCAAGACTGGCAGTTCATTAGCTTTAACAGTCTCTTCAAATAAGATCTATTTTTAACTTCTTCTTGTAGTAGGTCTGAAGACATTAGGAATGATGCAATAAAACAAAACAAACAACAAACCAAAACAAAACCAAAACAGCTTTCTCAAAAAGCTTGGAGAAACCAGAGAAATTATGATTTTTAGGGGTTAAGTAGTCCTTTAAAAGTTGTCTCTGGGAAAAGAGATAAAAAACCACTAATTGACTGTGGAGTATATTCCAAACCTGTCCTGAAGCATGTAAGGGACAAGAGCCTGTAATAAAACTACTGTGCTGGGTTCATCTGTTAAAAGCATTCCAGAATGGTTGAAATTATCAATCACATAATGTGGGATTAAAAAAAAAAAAAAAAAAAAAAGAAAAAAAGAAAAAGAAAAAAGAAGAAAGCATAGAGAAAAAAATATTTTGAACATGTTTTCCCATTCCCAGATGGCATAACAGCTTTATTTCATTTTGTTCCTAAGACTGATTAATAGCTTATGAAGTGTTTTACAATTGAGAGTGAGAGTGTTCACACTAACCATACAATTTGGATGGATCTCTTTTACTTTGCACAGCAGCAGATACGGTTTAGCACTCCACAGTTCAGTCCCCGAAAGTGAATGGGTGTGGCAGATTTAACCTAACTGGCCAGTCCACCAGAATGCTTAATTATCTTGGAAAATGCTTTGCTCTGTCTCATTATCTGGACATGTCTCTCTAGCTCCGCTTTGAGCTCCTTGATCTTTCATCTACAGGATGAGATCCAGTTTAGCTTAGCAAGGACATAGCCTTTCAAAACCACATCTTTTATCTTCTGCATTCATACAAGTACATTTCTACTGCAGGGAACCCTGTGGAAGATCCTAGTTGTTTTGTTTCTCAGATAGTTGTTGCATAAAAGAGCTCTTCTTTTAATTTTTTCCCTGCTAAAGTATAGGCTCTGTACTTAACTGATTGTGATGCTAACTCATTATCATCTATTCTTCAGTCGTACAGAGTAGGCAGCAAAGTTTTCTTCTGAAGACATTCATTTAATGAGAAATGCTGAAGGTCTGACTTTAGTTGCAAAGGTCACTGATTGACCGGTTGCAAAATTGTTAAGTCTAGTAAGAGCAGGAAAAGTGTGCTGTTGCTGTGCCTG
The DNA here is from genome assembly GCF_037042795.1 of Molothrus aeneus. Lineage (NCBI taxonomy): Eukaryota > Metazoa > Chordata > Aves > Passeriformes > Icteridae > Molothrus > Molothrus aeneus. The sequence continues at coordinate 108,837 of NW_027098832.1, forward strand.
TAAATGTCGTGTCAGCTGCTGTTGGGATAAAAAGCATGAGCATAAGAAAAGATATCTGCATGGATAGAAAAGAAATTTGTTGTGATTTCTGCACAAGAGGAAGTATGAAGCACTTATTTCAGTGGCTAAGACAGTATCATCATTGGGCCAGTTCTCTTCAACATCTTTTGAACAACCTGGACACAGCACTTGAAGGAATATTAAGACAGTTTGCCAAAGACACTACATTGGGAGGAGCTGTGAACTAACTCCCTTGAGGGCACAGAGACCTTGCAGAGAGATCTTGCCAAATAGGAGAGATGGGCAATTCTTGCTGGCCGGGAGTCTATGCACAAATCACAAAAGGGGCGGGACTGCTGGGGACGGCGTCTCAAGCTGGTTTTTTTCCAGCATCAGTCTCATGACATGGTGATGACAATGGGAAGCTGCCAGCAGCTCACGTCCCCAGCAGCAGACAAAGAACTTAATGTTACAACTTACTTGAAAAGTTTTTTGACCAATCACACAAAGCAAAAGCATATTGACAGTACTTCTGTCCAATCACTATAAAGACATGTACCTGGGCTTAGAACGATGCTCGCTTCTTTCGAATAAAAGACCTGCTTGTAAGCCTTAAGATACAACGCACAGAGCTCCATTATTAAGCTTAGAACTACCTAACATCGCGCTAGATATACTTTGCTGTAGCTTAGGGAGTTATTCTAGACAAGCATTAATACACAGACCATTGTTCCATTTGTCCTTACTTTTCTACTTCTCATCTAATTTTTCTGCTGACAAACCTTATGACTACTGCTTAGCTCCAATGACAGTTCTGCTGTCTCTGAGGCCTTCCTTTTGCAGCTTTCCCAAACCCCTCTGTTTTTGAGGATTCCCACAGGCAATCACCAACCAGATGGAGTGGAACAAGGGCAAGTGCTGGATTCAGCACCTGCAACAGGGCAATCCTGGTGGGTGTATAGACTGGGGAGGGAGCAAGAGGCTGGGAGAAGCACTGCAGAAAGGGACCCAGGCTCCTGGCCAATGGCAAGCTGAATGTGCATCAGCAGTGCCCTGGCAGCCAGGAGGGCCAAGCCTGTCCTGGGGTGCATCAGGCACAGTATCACCAGCTGGGCAAGGAAGGGGATTGTCTTGCTCTGCTCTGCTCTGCTCTGCTCTGCTCTGCTCTTCTCTGCTCTGCTCTGCTCTGCTCTGCTCTGGGGCGGAATCACCTTGGTATTAGAAAGTCCTCAAATGAGGTCTACAAAGACAGGACTCAAAGAAATGGCATGCAGCTGAGTCAGGGGAGGTTTAGGTTGGGTATCCGGAAAAAGTTTTTAACCAGAGAATGGCTGGGCACTGGAAGAGTCTTTCCAGGGAGTGGTCACACCATCACACCTGTCTGAGTTTGGGACATTGCTCTCAGGCATATGGTGTGATTCTCAAGGATGGCCCCAGGCAGGGCCAGGAGTTGGACTGATGATGATCCTGATGGGGTCCTTCCAATTCAACAGATTCAATGACTCAATGGTTCTGTCCTGGCCACTCAAGGTATATTGCTTGGTCTCATCAGATTTTGATCTGCTCTTGTTGGTCAGACTTTGTCCCTACTGGCTAATGATATTTATCACAAAAGACAAAGTGCCTTTTCTCAATTTTCTCAAGCAATTGGAACATGCGCCTTAGAATCCTAAAAAAGTCTTTTCTTTGAAACAACACTGTAGTGTTTTTCAGTGCCCAGTAGTCTTTCCAGATCTTAAGGAGAAAGAAGGCAAAATGAGGGGACGTATTACAATGAATGATTGTCAATTTTCCGGTTCTTTAGCAGTATATTTGTACTTCCACTATTCTTTGCTGTAAAATCATGGTTTTCTATAGTATCCAATTTTCTAGCAAGACACATTTCTGCAACTGAGCCCATCAGTCATTGTGAAAATATATTGTCAAAAGTACAAAACATATGAATAGGCAGTGACAAGTGAGGGAAAAAAGAAGTATGAGAAGCAGCTGCATGATACTAAAGTGAGACAAGAAGGAGGAGAAGGTGCTCCAGTTGACACAGCAAAGAATCCCCCACAGTCCCTGGAGGACATCATCATCAAGCAGGTTGTCTCCCAGCAGTCCCTGGAGAACCGTGGAGGAACACAATGGAGCTCGTGGGGAGCTCCATTGCACAGCAGGTGAATGTGCTTTGAAGGAAGCTGCAGCTTGTGGAGGGAGGGAGGGCCAGAAAAGCATCCTTGACCTCTTGGAAGAGTGGAAGAGTACGTGCAAATCTTAAACAGCTGCTAACTCTAATCTATTCTCTTTCCACTTCTTGTCTTAGGTAAGTAAGAAGACAACCCAAGAATTAGAAGCCTAAATTCTTTTGCTTGAGGCTCCCATTCTTTCTGCCATTCTCTTAAAATTTAGTTTGAAGTAAAACTCATGATAAAGTTCTTAAGGCTTGATGTTCAGGCTTGTTTCAGAAAATAGGGAGTGCAAATAACTCTTGTCACTGTCATTTTTTTCATAGAAGGAAAAAAGGGAAATTACTGGTTTTCAAGGACTTACAGAAATCCATTGGTAACGGTGGTGAGACTGAAGAGTTTAATTAATCTGAAAAGAGAATGTCGTGGAGCTACCTCAGCGCTGTACAAGTTTTTTTACCAGGAAGTCTAGACTTTTAAACAGACTAAGGACACAATAGTTATCTCTGGGAATATTTTAGTATGTATAGTACATTCATCTTTAAGTAGTTCTATCTGTTTGACAGTTATGACTTAGGCTTTAAATTTGATGTGAAAAGAAATATTTGTGATTCAGATCATTTCCATTTCTGAAGCATTTCAGTTGTTGACTGTTTTTGCTGTCTCCTGAGGGCGGGAAAATAGTCTTTGTACCAATACTGAAACAAACTAGATGGAAAAATTTGTTTTCCTCATTCTTTTCTGTCTATTTGAACAGGCACAGCAGCAAGACCACTGCTATGCGTCTGAGTGGCCCTTCCACTCCTGGAGGACAAACTTGTAGTGGCTAGTATGTTATTTGCACACATTTCTGATGCCGTCTGTTAACTGTTGTGCAGAAAGATCTGTCAACCTTTTTCACAGGAGGACACTTCTGAATTGCTTCACTTGTCTCTGAAGCAGAGAACTAAGCTGGCACTCCATTTCTGAGATCTTGCTGCGTTAGCCCCCAAACCCATTTCTTTCAAATGCCTTTTACTTTCAACCAAAGCACTTCATTACTTCATGATGTAATCTCTTGTTCTTAATGTTCGGGGGATTGTTTTAGACTGATAAGACCATATTGCAGTAAGCAGGTAGAACATCTATCTTAAGCAGTATCCATCACTTGGCTTTGGTTCATGTATCATAACATCTGCAAGGAATGTCATTTACAATCAATGGATGGGCTGGGGTAACGGGCCACAGGTTTAGGAATCTTTCTCCAATTAATTTTGCGTTAAAATTTAGCTCTTATCATTTCAATTGTGTCTTTATTAAAACAATCATCTATTTATTACCTGTACCACAATGAACTGTGTACCTGTACCACAGTCAACAGGGGTTGAGCATCCTACAACAATTCCAAGAAGAAGAATGGTCTGAGCCCCCAGTGCAGCACATGAAGTCTGTCATCAAGTCAGAGTCCCGCAGGCGTTTTCTCAGCCTGGAGAAGAGCAGACTCTGGGCAAATTGTTAGAGCAGCTCTCCAGTAGCTGAAGACAGCCTACCAGAAGGAGGCAAGTGAGCTACACAAGGGCACGGAGCAATAGGAAAAGTGTGGATGGCTTTAAAACCTGAAGAGTATAGGTTTCCTTTGGCTATTGGGAAGAAATTCCTTGCCAAGATGGTTGGGAGACACTAGAACATGTTGTGGGTGACCAATTCCTGGAAGTGATCAAGGCCAGCTTGAATGGGTCTTTGAGCTTAAGGCGGTCTAGTGGAAGGTGTCCCTGACAATGACATGGTGGGGAGGAGGTAGGTGAATTTAAGGTCCCTTCCAAAGCCAACCATTCCATTATTCTATGGTAATCATTCTGTACAGTAGCAGTAAGAAGTTGAAGCTAGAAATAACATATTCATGCTGAGAAACTGCTATCCAATGAGTTGAACTGTTTGGGTCTCACATTTATGTGCCATTTAGCAATACTATATCTAATATCTAGTCCTCGCTCTTTATCATACACGCAAGTATTTTATCATCTTTAACGTTTCTGACATTTGGGAATTTTCTTCCCTTCTCTTTCTTTCTTTCTTTCTTTCTTTCTTTCTTTCTTTCTTTCTTTCTTTCTTTCTTTCTTTCTTTCTTTCTTTCTTTCTTTCTTTCTTTCTTTCTTTCTCTCTTTCTCTCTTTCTCTCTTTCTCTCTCTCTCTCTCTTTCTCTCTTTCTCTCTTTCTCTCTTTCTCTCTTTCTTTCTCTCTTTCTCTCTTTCTCTCTTTCTCTCTTTCTCTCTTTCTCTTTCTCTCTTTCTCTCTTTCTCTCTTTCTCTCTTTCTTTCTCTCTTTCTTTCTTCTTTCTTTCTTTCTTTCTTTCTTTCTTTCTTTCTTTCTTTCTTTCTTTCTTTCTTTCTTTCTTTCTTTCTTTCTTTCTTTCTTTCTTTCTTTCTTTCTTTCTTTCTTTCTTTCTTTCTTTCTTTCTTTCTTTCTTTCTTTCCCCCTTTCCCCCTTTCCCCCTTTCCCCCTTTCCCTCTTTCCCTTGTTCCTTCTTTTTCCCTTCCTTTTCTTTCTTTCTTTTTCTTTCTTTCTTTCTTTCTTTCTTTCTTTCTTTCTTTCTTTCTTTCTTTCTTTCTTTCTTTCTTTCTTTCTTTCTTTCTTTCTTTCTTTCTTTCTTTCTTTCTTTCTTTCTTTCTTTCTTTCTTTCTTTCTTTCTTTCTTTCTTTCTTTCTTTCTTTCTTTTTCTTTCTCTCTTTCCTTCTTTCTTTTCTTTCCTTCCCCCACTTCCTTCCTTCACTGCCTTCCTTCCACTATGTCCTTCTTTCTGCCACGTCCTTCTGCCACTTCCTTCCCTCCCTCCCTCCACTTTGATGTTAATTTGCAAACTGTCCAGTAGTTACAGGAAATTACTCTTCTTAAATATCATTTTGAAGCTTAGAAATGAATAACAAAATTGTGTCAAACCATGGCATTTAAAAGCCACCTGAAAGTGAGAACTAGCTATTGAAAAGACAAAAATACAAAAATGAAATGATGGAGTGGATGGTTTTAAGGGATATTCTTTGTATTGCTTTGCTACAAATGAGGATCTCAATTTTTACACCTTCTAAAAACACATCTTGAAACTTACTACTTTCCGTGACAAAAATATTTCCAAAACAAGGAAATTGATTTATGCAGATGGAAATATCATCTCCCAAATAGTCATCATCAAGTCCAAAAGATTACCCTGCTTTTACGTAGTAAGCTTTATGGAGATTTCTATTCTCACACAAACCAAGAAGAATCTTTCAAATGACTAGAAAATCTTTAAAAGCAAAATAACCTTGAAGAAAAAAGATCCAAAAAAGAGCCGGGAATTAGATACGTCCACACTTGTTACATGTTGGTTACTAATATTGGCTCTAGTTTGTTGGCGAGTACACTTCCCATTCATGCACGCACGCACCCCTCTTCCTCCTGCACACAGATGTGTGATATTGGGTCTCAAAGAATGGACTATTTTCTCTTAGATAGGTTTTGGTTCTCAAAGTCAAAGCGTAGTCTTCCTGGCTCTATTACCAGGATTTTGTTCCGGGAAGGGAATGTGCTTGTGCCTGTTAGAAATGGGGAGGAGGGGACAGAAAGCAAAGCCATTTGAAGACAACCTGCAGCATAACTAAGAAAGTGGGGTGCTTCTTGACTGCACAGCAAAAGAAAGATCGGGAGTAAAATGGAGGAAAACTTGAGGTGCTGATAGAGTTTCTCCTTGTGACAGCTTTCAAACGGACAGAAAACAGCACTTCCTCATTCTCCTGCCTTTTCAATTCACATTAACATTGGAAGAAAAGGGGTTTTGGACAACTTTCTTTTGCTTCTTGCCTAACACTCTGCTGACACTCCGTGCAACTTCCAGAAAAAGATCCGGGATGCTTTTTGTACTGGGAGAGTTTCTCCTTGCGAGACCTAGTAGAAAAGCTTTTTGCTAAGATGTAGGCGACAAGAGACGCAGATTCAGAGATACGGAGCTCTCCGAAGGTAAGGACCGCTCCCGGGCGTCTTTCCGCAGAAGCCGTGCTCCGGAGCGCAGCGCGACCGGCACAATGCTCTGTGTGCAAAGAAGCGGCTTCTTCGCCTCCGGGAGACGAAGACCGCGGCCGCGTCTTTAAAAGCGAAGAAAAAAGTCGCACAACATGGGGATTGTGTGTGCAGCTCTCAAACCTAAAGAAAACAGTACCTTACCACTCTCCGGCCTTTTCCATTCACATTACCATTCCAAAAGAAGGAGTTTTGGACAACTTTCTTTTGCTTCTTGCTAAACACTCTGCAGACCTCCGTGCAACTTCTAGAACAAGAACGGAGATGCTTTCCATACTGGCACAGTTGGTCCTTGCAAGACATAGTAAAAAAGCTTTTTGCTAAGTTTTATGCGACCAGAGAGGCAGAAGGCAGAGTAAAGAGCTCTCCGAAACTAAGCCCCCTGCCAGGGCGTCTTTCGTCAGAAGCCGCTCTCCGGAGAACACCGCCACCGGCACAATGCTCTGTGCGCGAAGAAGCCACTTCTTCGCCTCCGGGAGATGGAGAGAACGGCCGCTTCCCAAAGGCGAAGATGCAAGCCGCAGCACACGGATATAGCGTGTGAAGCTTTCAAATTGATAGAAACGAGTACATTAGCATTCTCCTGCCGTTTCATTCACGTTATATTCGAATAAAAGGAGTTTCGGGACACTATCCTTTTCATCTTCTTAAACACCCTGCAGTCCTCTGTGCAACTTTTAGAAGAAGATCGGGGATGTTTTCTTTCCTGGCAGAGTTTCTCTTTGCAAGATATGGTGGAAAAGCTTTTTGCTGAGTGTTGAGCGGCAAGACACGCAGAAGACGCAGATACGCAGCTCTCCGAAGCTAAGTGCCGGTCCCGGGCTTCTTTCGGCAGAAGCCGCTCTTAGGTGCTCACCGCGACCGGCCCAATGCTCTGTGTGCAAAGAAGCCGCTTCTTCGCCTCGGGAGACACTGCGAGCGGCAGCTTCCCAAAGGCGAAGATGCAAGCCGCACCATGCAGGCACAGTGTGGGCTGCATTCAGACTTAGAGAAACCAGTACTTTACCACTCTCCTGCCTTTTCCGTTGTTATATTCTATTGGAAAAGAACGAGTTTTGGACAACTACCTTTCATTCTTGCCAAACTCTTTGCAGACCCCCGTGCAAGCTTTAGAACAAGATTTTGGATGTTTTCTTTCCTGGCAGAGTTTCTCTTTGCAAGATATGGTGGAAAAGCTTTTGGCTGAGTGTAGAGCGGCAAGACACACAGAAGACGCAGATACGCAGCTCTCCGAAGCTAAGTGCCGGTCCCAGGCTTCTTTCGGCACAAACCGCTCTCAGGAGCTCCCTGCGCTTGCCACAATGCTCTGTGTGCGAAGAAGCCGCTTCTTCGCCTCCGGGAGAATCAGCGAGCGGCAGCTTCCCAAAGGCGAAGATGCAAGCTGCAGCACACAGGCACAGTGTGGGCAGCCTTCAGACTTAGAGAAAACAGTACTTTACCACTCTCCTGCCTTTTCCATGGTTATTCTATTGGAAAAGAACGAGTTTTGGACAACTACCTTTCATTCTTGCCAAACTCTTTGCAGACCCCCGTGCAAGCTTTAGAACAAGATTTTGGATGTTTTCTTTCCTGGCAGAGTTTCTCCTTGCAAGATATGGTGGAAAAGCTTTTTGCTGAGTGTAGAGCGGCAAGACACGCAGAAGACGCAGATACGCAGCTCTCCGAAGCTAAGTGCCGGTCCCGGGCTTCTTTCGGCACAAACCGCTCTCAGGAGCTCCCTGCGCTCGCCACAATGCTCTGTGTGCGAAGAAGCCGCTTCTTCGCCTGCGGGAGAATCGGCGAGCGGCAGCTTCCCAAAGGCGAAGATGCAAGCTGCAGCACACAGGCACAGTGTGGGCAGCCTTCAGACTTAGAGAAAACAGTACTTTACCACTCTCCTGCCTTTTCCATGGTTATTCTATTGGAAAAGAACGAGTTTTGGACAACTACCTTTCATTCTTGCCAAACTCTTTGCAGACCTGCGTGCAAGCTTTAGAACAAGATTTTGGATGTTTTCTTTCCTGGCAGAGTTTCTCCTTGCAAGATATGGTGGAAAAGCTTTTTGCTGAGTGTAGAGCGGCAAGACACGCAGAAGACGCAGATACGCAGCTCTCCGAAGCTAAGTGCCGGTCCCGGGCTTCTTTCGGCACAAACCGCTCTCAGGAGCTCCCTGCGCTCGCCACAATGCTCTGTGTGCGAAGAAGCCGCTTCTTCGCCTCCGGGAGAATCGGCGAGCGGCAGCTTCCCAAAGGCGAAGATGCAAGCTGCAGCAAACAGGCACAGTGTGGGCAGCATTCAGACTTAGAGAAAACAGTACTTTACCACTCTCCTGCCTTTTCCATGGTTATTCTATTGGAAAAGAACGAGTTTTGGACAACTACCTTTCATTCTTGCCCAACTCTTTGCAGACCCCCGTGCAAGCTTTAGAACAAGATTTTGGATGTTTTCTTTCCTGGCAGAGTTTCTCTTTGCAAGATATGGTGGAAAAGCTTTTTGCTGAGTGTAGAGCGGCAAGACACGCAGAAGACGCAGATACGCAGCTCTCCGAAGCTAAGTGCCGGTCCCGGGCTTCTTTCGGCACAAACCGCTCTCAGGAGCTCCCTGCGCTCGCCACAATGCTCTGTGTGCGAAGAAGCCGCTTCTTCGCCTCCGGGAGAATCGGCGAGCGGCAGCTTCCCAAAGGCGAAGATGCAAGCTGCAGCACACAGGCACAGTGTGGGCAGCCTTCAGACTTAGAGAAAACAGTACTTTACCACTCTCCTGCCTTTTCCATGGTTATTCTATTGGAAAAGAACGAGTTTTGGACAACTACCTTTCATTCTTGCCAAACTCTTTGCAGACCCCCGTGCAAGCTTTAGAACAAGATTTTGGATGTTTTCTTTCCTGGCAGAGTTTCTCCTTGCAAGATATGGTGGAAAAGCTTTTTGCTGAGTGTAGAGCGGCAAGACACGCAGAAGACGCAGATACGCAGCTCTCCGAAGCTAAGTGCCGGTCCCGGGCTTCTTTCGGCACAAACCGCTCTCAGGAGCTCCCTGCGCTCGCCACAATGCTCTGTGTGCCAAGAAGCCGCTTCTTCGCCTGCGGGAGAATCGGCGAGCGGCAGCTTCCCAAAGGCGAAGATGCAAGCTGCAGCACACAGGCACAGTGTGGGCAGCCTTCAGACTTAGAGAAAACAGTACTTTACCACTCTCCTGCCTTTTCCATGGTTATTCTATTGGAAAAGAACGAGTTTTGGACAACTACCTTTCATTCTTGCCAAACTCTTTGCAGACCCCCGTGCAAGCTTTAGAACAAGATTTTGGATGTTTTCTTTCCTGGCAGAGTTTCTCCTTGCAAGATATGGTGGAAAAGCTTTTGGCTGAGTGTAGAGCGGCAAGACACGCAGAAGACGCAGATACGCAGCTCTCCGAAGCTAAGTGCCGGTCCCGGGCTTCTTTCGGCACAAACCGCTCTCAGGAGCTCCCTGCGCTCGCCACAATGCTCTGTGTGTGAAGAAGCCGCTTCTTCGCCTCCGGGAGAATCGGCGAGCGGCAGCTTCCCAAAGGCGAAGATGCAAGCTGCAGCACACAGGCACAGTGTGGGCAGCCTTCAGACTTAGAGAAAACAGTACTTTACCACTCTCCTGCCTTATCCATGGTTATTCTATTGGAAAAGAACGAGTTTTGGACAACTACCTTTCATTCTTGCCCAACTCTTTGCAGACCCCCGTGCAAGCTTTAGAACAAGATTTTGGATGTTTTCTTTCCTGGCAGAGTTTCTCCTTGCAAGATATGGTGGAAAAGCTTTTTGCTGAGTGTAGAGCGGCAAGACACGCAGAAGACGCAGATACGCAGCTCTCCGAAGCTAAGTGCCGGTCCCGGGCTTCTTTCGGCACAAACCGCTCTCAGGAGCTCCCTGCGCTCGCCACAATGCTCTGTGTGCGAAGAAGCCGCTTCTTCGCCTGCGGGAGAATCGGCGAGCGGCAGCTTCCCAAAGGCGAAGATGCAAGCTGCAGCACACAGGCACAGTGTGGGCAGCCTTCAGACTTAGAGAAAACAGTACTTTACCACTCTCCTGCCTTTTCCATGGTTATTCTATTGGAAAAGAACGAGTTTTGGACAACTACCTTTCATTCTTGCCAGAGTCTTTGCAGACCTGCGTGCAAGCTTTAGAACAAGATTTTGGATGTTTTCTTTCCTGGCAGAGTTTCTCCTTGCAAGATATGGTGGAAAAGCTTTTGGCTGAGTGTAGAGCGGCAAGACACGCAGAAGACGCAGATACGCAGCTCTCCGAAGCTAAGTGCCGGTCCCGGGCTTCTTTCGGCACAAACCGCTCTCAGGAGCTCCCTGCGCTCGCCACAATGCTCTGTGTGCGAAGAAGCCGCTTCTTCGCCTCCGGGAGAATCGGCGAGCGGCAGCTTCCCAAAGGCGAAGATGCAAGCTGCAGCACACAGGCACAGTGTGGGCAGCCTTCAGACTTAGAGAAAACAGTACTTTACCACTCTCCTGCCTTTTCCATGGTTATTCTATTGGAAAAGAACGAGTTTTGGACAACTACCTTTCATTCTTGCCCAACTCTTTGCAGACCCCCGTGCAAGCTTTAGAACAAGATTTTGGATGTTTTCTTTCCTGGCAGAGTTTCTCCTTGCAAGATATGGTGGAAAAGCTTTTTGCTGAGTGTAGAGCGGCAAGACACGCAGAAGACGCAGATACGCAGCTCTCCGAAGCTAAGTGCCGGTCCCGGGCTTCTTTCGGCACAAACCGCTCTCAGGAGCTCCCTGCGCTCGCCACAATGCTCTGTGTGCGAAGAAGCCGCTTCTTCGCCTGCGGGAGAATCGGCGAGCGGCAGCTTCCCAAAGGCGAAGATGCAAGCTGCAGCACACAGGCACAGTGTGGGCAGCCTTCAGACTTAGAGAAAACAGTACTTTACCACTCTCCTGCCTTTTCCATGGTTATTCTATTGGAAAAGAACGAGTTTTGGACAACTACCTTTCATTCTTGCCAGAGTCTTTGCAGACCTGCGTGCAAGCTTTAGAACAAGATTTTGGATGTTTTCTTTCCTGGCAGAGTTTCTCCTTGCAAGATATGGTGGAAAAGCTTTTGGCTGAGTGTAGAGCGGCAAGACACGCAGAAGACGCAGATACGCAGCTCTCCGAAGCTAAGTGCCGGTCCCGGGCTTCTTTCGGCACAAACCGCTCTCAGGAGCTCCCTGCGCTCGCCACAATGCTCTGTGTGCGAAGAAGCCGCTTCTTCGCCTCCGGGAGAATCGGCGAGCGGCAGCTTCCCAAAGGCGAAGATGCAAGCTGCAGCACACAGGCACAGTGTGGGCAGCCTTCAGACTTAGAGAAAACAGTACTTTACCACTCTCCTGCCTTTTCCATGGTTATTCTATTGGAAAAGAACGAGTTTTGGACAACTACCTTTCATTCTTGCCAAACTCTTTGCAGACCTGCGTGCAAGCTTTAGAACAAGATTTTGGATGTTTTCTTTCCTGGCAGAGTTTCTCCTTGCAAGATATGGTGGAAAAGCTTTTTGCTGAGTGTAGAGCGGCAAGACACGCAGAAGACGCAGATACGCAGCTCTCCGAAGCTAAGTGCCGGTCCCGGGCTTCTTTCGGCACAAACCGCTCTCAGGAGCTCCCTGCGCTCGCCACAATGCTCTGTGTGCGAAGAAGCCGCTTCTTCGCCTGCGGGAGAATCGGCGAGCGGCAGCTTCCCAAAGGCGAAGATGCAAGCTGCAGCACACAGGCACAGTGTGGGCAGCCTTCAGACTTAGAGAAAACAGTACTTTACCACTCTCCTGCCTTTTCCATGGTTATTCTATTGGAAAAGAACGAGTTTTGGACAACTACCTTTCATTCTTGCCAAACTCTTTGCAGACCTCCGTGCAAGCTTTAGAACAAGATTTTGGATGTTTTCTTTCCTGGCAGAGTTTCTCCTTGCAAGATATGGTGGAAAAGCTTTTGGCTGAGTGTAGAGCGGCAAGACACGCAGAAGACGCAGATACGCAGCTCTCCGAAGCTAAGTGCCGGTCCCGGGCTTCTTTCGGCACAAACCGCTCTCAGGAGCTCCCTGCGCTCGCCACAATGCTCTGTGTGCGAAGAAGCCGCTTCTTCGCCTCCGGGAGAATCGGCGAGCGGCAGCTTCCCAAAGGCGAAGATGCAAGCTGCAGCACACAGGCACAGTGTGGGCAGCATTCAGACTTAGAGAAAACAGTACTTTACCACTCTCCTGCCTTTTCCATGGTTATTCTATTGGAAAAGAACGAGTTTTGGACAACTACCTTTCATTCTTGCCAAACTCTTTGCAGACCTCCGTGCAAGCTTTAGAACAAGATTTTGGATGTTTTCTTTCCTGGCAGAGTTTCTCCTTGCAAGATATGGTGGAAAAGCTTTTGGCTGAGTGTAGAGCGGCAAGACACGCAGAAGACGCAGATACGCAGCTCTCCGAAGCTAAGTGCCGGTCCCGGGCTTCTTTCGGCACAAACCGCTCTCAGGAGCTCCCTGCGCTCGCCACAATGCTCTGTGTGCGAAGAAGCCGCTTCTTCGCCTCCGGGAGAATCGGCGAGCGGCAGCTTCCCAAAGGCGAAGATGCAAGCTGCAGCACACAGGCACAGTGTGGGCAGCCTTCAGACTTAGAGAAAACAGTACTTTACCACTCTCCTGCCTTTTCCATGGTTATTCTATTGGAAAAGAACGAGTTTTGGACAACTACCTTTCATTCTTGCCAAACTCTTTGCAGACCCCCGTGCAAGCTTTAGAACAAGATTTTGGATGTTTTCTTTCCTGGCAGAGTTTCTCCTTGCAAGATATGGTGGAAAAGCTTTTGGCTGAGTGTAGAGCGGCAAGACACGCAGAAGACGCAGATACGCAGCTCTCCGAAGCTAAGTGCCGGTCCCGGGCTTCTTTCGGCACAAACCGCTCTCAGGAGCTCCCTGCGCTCGCCACAATGCTCTGTGTGCGAAGAAGCCGCTTCTTCGCCTCCGGGAGAATCGGCGAGCGGCAGCTTCCCAAAGGCGAAGATGCAAGCTGCAGCACACAGGCACAGTGTGGGCAGCCTTCAGACTTAGAGAAAACAGTACTTTACCACTCTCCTGCCTTTTCCATGGTTATTCTATTGGAAAAGAACGAGTTTTGGACAACTACCTTTCATTCTTGCCAAACTCTTTGCAGACCCCCGTGCAAGCTTTAGAACAAGATTTTGGATGTTTTCTTTCCTGGCAGAGTTTCTCCTTGCAAGATATGGTGGAAAAGCTTTTGGCTGAGTGTAGAGCGGCAAGACACGCAGAAGACGCAGATACGCAGCTCTCCGAAGCTAAGTGCCGGTCCCGGGCTTCTTTCGGCACAAACCGCTCTCAGGAGCTCCCTGCGCTCGCCACAATGCTCTGTGTGCGAAGAAGCCGCTTCTTCGCCTGCGGGAGAATCGGCGAGCGGCAGCTTCCCAAAGGCGAAGATGCAAGCTGCAGCACACAGGCACAGTGTGGGCAGCCTTCAGACTTAGAGAAAACAGTACTTTACCACTCTCCTGCCTTTTCCATGGTTATTCTATTGGAAAAGAACGAGTTTTGGACAACTACCTTTCATTCTTGCCCAACTCTTTGCAGACCCCCGTGCAAGCTTTAGAACAAGATTTTGGATGTTTTCTTTCCTGGCAGAGTTTCTCCTTGCAAGATATGGTGGAAAAGCTTTTGGCTGAGTGTAGAGCGGCAAGACACGCAGAAGACGCAGATACGCAGCTCTCCGAAGCTAAGTGCCGGTCCCGGGCTTCTTTCGGCACAAACCGCTCTCAGGAGCTCCCTGCGCTCGCCACAATGCTCTGTGTGCGAAGAAGCCGCTTCTTCGCCTGCGGGAGAATCGGCGAGCGGCAGCTTCCCAAAGGCGAAGATGCAAGCTGCAGCACACAGGCACAGTGTGGGCAGCCTTCAGACTTAGAGAAAACAGTACTTTACCACTCTCCTGCCTTTTCCATGGTTATTCTATTGGAAAAGAACGAGTTTTGGACAACTACCTTTCATTCTTGCCAAACTCTTTGCAGACCCCCGTGCAAGCTTTAGAACAAGATTTTGGATGTTTTCTTTCCTGGCAGAGTTTCTCCTTGCAAGATATGGTGGAAAAGCTTTTTGCTGAGTGTAGAGCGGCAAGACACGCAGAAGACGCAGATACGCAGCTCTCCGAAGCTAAGTGCCGGTCCCGGGCTTCTTTCGGCACAAACCGCTCTCAGGAGCTCCCTGCGCTCGCCACAATGCTCTGTGTGCGAAGAAGCCGCTTCTTCGCCTCCGGGAGAATCGGCGAGCGGCAGCTTCCCAAAGGCGAAGATGCAAGCTGCAGCACACAGGCACAGTGTGGGCAGCCTTCAGACTTAGAGAAAACAGTACTTTACCACTCTCCTGCCTTTTCCATGGTTATTCTATTGGAAAAGAACGAGTTTTGGACAACTACCTTTCATTCTTGCCAAACTCTTTGCAGACCCCCGTGCAAGCTTTAGAACAAGATTTTGGATGTTTTCTTTCCTGGCAGAGTTTCTCCTTGCAAGATATGGTGGAAAAGCTTTTTGCTGAGTGTAGAGCGGCAAGACACGCAGAAGACGCAGATACGCAGCTCTCCGAAGCTAAGTGCCGGTCCCGGGCTTCTTTCGGCACAAACCGCTCTCAGGAGCTCCCTGCGCTCGCCACAATGCTCTGTGTGCGAAGAAGCCGCTTCTTCGCCTCCGGGAGAATCGGCGAGCGGCAGCTTCCCAAAGGCGAAGATGCAAGCTGCAGCACACAGGCACAGTGTGGGCAGCCTTCAGACTTAGAGAAAACAGTACTTTACCACTCTCCTGCCTTTTCCATGGTTATTCTATTGGAAAAGAACGAGTTTTGGACAACTACCTTTCATTCTTGCCAAACTCTTTGCAGACCCCCGTGCAAGCTTTAGAACAAGATTTTGGATGTTTTCTTTCCTGGCAGAGTTTCTCCTTGCAAGATATGGTGGAAAAGCTTTTGGCTGAGTGTAGAGCGGCAAGACACGCAGAAGACGCAGATACGCAGCTCTCCGAAGCTAAGTGCCGGTCCCGGGCTTCTTTCGGCACAAACCGCTCTCAGGAGCTCCCTGCGCTCGCCACAATGCTCTGTGTGCCAAGAAGCCGCTTCTTCGCCTGCGGGAGAATCGGCGAGCGGCAGCTTCCCAAAGGCGAAGATGCAAGCTGCAGCACACAGGCACAGTGTGGGCAGCATTCAGACTTAGAGAAAACAGTACTTTACCACTCTCCTGCCTTTTCCATGGTTATTCTATTGGAAAAGAACGAGTTTTGGACAACTACCTTTCATTCTTGCCAAACTCTTTGCAGACCCCCGTGCAAGCTTTAGAACAAGATTTTGGATGTTTTCTTTCCTGGCAGAGTTTCTCCTTGCAAGATATGGTGGAAAAGCTTTTTGCTGAGTGTAGAGCGGCAAGACACGCAGAAGACGCAGATACGCAGCTCTCCGAAGCTAAGTGCCGGTCCCGGGCTTCTTTCGGCACAAACCGCTCTCAGGAGCTCCCTGCGCTCGCCACAATGCTCTGTGTGCGAAGAAGCCGCTTCTTCGCCTGCGGGAGAATCGGCGAGCGGCAGCTTCCCAAAGGCGAAGATGCAAGCTGCAGCAAACAGGCACAGTGTGGGCAGCATTCAGACTTAGAGAAAACAGTACTTTACCACTCTCCTGCCTTTTCCATGGTTATTCTATTGGAAAAGAACGAGTTTTGGACAACTACCTTTCATTCTTGCCAAACTCTTTGCAGACCCCCGTGCAAGCTTTAGAACAAGATTTTGGATGTTTTCTTTCCTGGCAGAGTTTCTCCTTGCAAGATATGGTGGAAAAGCTTTTGGCTGAGTGTAGAGCGGCAAGACACGCAGAAGACGCAGATACGCAGCTCTCCGAAGCTAAGTGCCGGTCCCGGGCTTCTTTCGGCACAAACCGCTCTCAGGAGCTCCCTGCGCTCGCCACAATGCTCTGTGTGCGAAGAAGCCGCTTCTTCGCCTCCGGGAGAATCGGCGAGCGGCAGCTTCCCAAAGGCGAAGATGCAAGCTGCAGCACACAGGCACAGTGTGGGCAGCCTTCAGACTTAGAGAAAACAGTACTTTACCACTCTCCTGCCTTTTCCATGGTTATTCTATTGGAAAAGAACGAGTTTTGGACAACTACCTTTCATTCTTGCCAAACTCTTTGCAGACCCGCGTGCAAGCTTTAGAACAAGATTTTGGATGTTTTCTTTCCTGGCAGAGTTTCTCCTTGCAAGATATGGTGGAAAAGCTTTTTGCTGAGTGTAGAGCGGCAAGACACGCAGAAGACGCAGATACGCAGCTCTCCGAAGCTAAGTGCCGGTCCCGGGCTTCTTTCGGCACAAACCGCTCTCAGGAGCTCCCTGCGCTCGCCACAATGCTCTGTGTGCGAAGAAGCCGCTTCTTCGCCTGCGGGAGAATCGGCGAGCGGCAGCTTCCCAAAGGCGAAGATGCAAGCTGCAGCACACAGGCACAGTGTGGGCAGCCTTCAGACTTAGAGAAAACAGTACTTTACCACTCTCCTGCCTTTTCCATGGTTATTCTATTGGAAAAGAACGAGTTTTGGACAACTACCTTTCATTCTTGCCAAACTCTTTGCAGACCTCCGTGCAAGCTTTAGAACAAGATTTTGGATGTTTTCTTTCCTGGCAGAGTTTCTCCTTGCAAGATATGGTGGAAAAGCTTTTGGCTGAGTGTAGAGCGGCAAGACACGCAGAAGACGCAGATACGCAGCTCTCCGAAGCTAAGTGCCGGTCCCGGGCTTCTTTCGGCACAAACCGCTCTCAGGAGCTCCCTGCGCTCGCCACAATGCTCTGTGTGCGAAGAAGCCGCTTCTTCGCCTCCGGGAGAATCGGCGAGCGGCAGCTTCCCAAAGGCGAAGATGCAAGCTGCAGCACACAGGCACAGTGTGGGCAGCATTCAGACTTAGAGAAAACAGTACTTTACCACTCTCCTGCCTTTTCCATGGTTATTCTATTGGAAAAGAACGAGTTTTGGACAACTACCTTTCATTCTTGCCAAACTCTTTGCAGACCCCCGTGCAAGCTTTAGAACAAGATTTTGGATGTTTTCTTTCCTGGCAGAGTTTCTCCTTGCAAGATATGGTGGAAAAGCTTTTTGCTGAGTGTAGAGCGGCAAGACACGCAGAAGACGCAGATACGCAGCTCTCCGAAGCTAAGTGCCGGTCCCGGGCTTCTTTTGGCACAAACCGCTCTCAGGAGCTCCCTGCGCTCGCCACAATGCTCTGTGTGCGAAGAAGCCGCTTCTTCGCCTCCGGGAGAATCGGCGAGCGGCAGCTTCCCAAAGGCGAAGATGCAAGCTGCAGCACACAGGCACAGTGTGGGCAGCCTTCAGACTTAGAGAAAACAGTACTTTACCACTCTCCTGCCTTTTCCATGGTTATTCTATTGGAAAAGAACGAGTTTTGGACAACTACCTTTCATTCTTGCCAAACTCTTTGTAGACCCCCGTGCAAGCTTTAGAACAAGATTTTGGATGTTTTCTTTCCTGGCAGAGTTTCTCCTTGCAAGATATGGTGGAAAAGCTTTTTGCTGAGTGTAGAGCGGCAAGACACGCAGAAGACGCAGATACGCAGCTCTCCGAAGCTAAGTGCCGGTCCCGGGCTTCTTTCGGCACAAACCGCTCTCAGGAGCTCCCTGCGCTCGCCACAATGCTCTGTGTGCCAAGAAGCCGCTTCTTCGCCTGCGGGAGAATCGGCGAGCGGCAGCTTCCCAAAGGCGAAGATGCAAGCTGCAGCACACAGGCACAGTGTGGGCAGCATTCAGACTTAGAGAAAACAGTACTTTACCACTCTCCTGCCTTTTCCATGGTTATTCTATTGGAAAAGAACGAGTTTTGGACAACTACCTTTCATTCTTGCCAAACTCTTTGCAGACACCCGTGCAAGCTTTAGAACAAGATTTTGGATGTTTTCTTTCCTGGCAGAGTTTCTCCTTGCAAGATATGGTGGAAAAGCTTTTTGCTGAGTGTAGAGCGGCAAGACACGCAGAAGACGCAGATACGCAGCTCTCCGAAGCTAAGTGCCGGTCCCGGGCTTCTTTCGGCACAAACCGCTCTCAGGAGCTCCCTGCGCTCGCCACAATGCTCTGTGTGCCAAGAAGCCGCTTCTTCGCCTGCGGGAGAATCGGCGAGCGGCAGCTTCCCAAAGGCGAAGATGCAAGCTGCAGCAAACAGGCACAGTGTGGGCAGCATTCAGACTTAGAGAAAACAGTACTTTACCACTCTCCTGCCTTTTCCATGGTTATTCTATTGGAAAAGAACGAGTTTTGGACAACTACCTTTCATTCTTGCCAAACTCTTTGCAGACCCCGTGCAAGCTTTAGAACAAGATTTTGGATGTTTTCTTTCCTGGCAGAGTTTCTCCTTGCAAGATATGGTGGAAAAGCTTTTTGCTGAGTGTAGAGCGGCAAGACACGCAGAAGACGCAGATACGCAGCTCTCCGAAGCTAAGTGCCGGTCCCGGGCTTCTTTCGGCACAAACCGCTCTCAGGAGCTCCCTGCGCTCGCCACAATGCTCTGTGTGCGAAGAAGCCGCTTCTTCGCCTGCGGGAGAATCGGCGAGCGGCAGCTTCCCAAAGGCGAAGATGCAAGCTGCAGCACACAGGCACAGTGTGGGCAGCCTTCAGACTTAGAGAAAACAGTACTTTACCACTCTCCTGCCTTTTCCATGGTTATTCTATTGGAAAAGAACGAGTTTTGGACAACTACCTTTCATTCTTGCCAAACTCTTTGCAGACCTGCGTGCAAGCTTTAGAACAAGATTTTGGATGTTTTCTTTCCTGGCAGAGTTTCTCCTTGCAAGATATGGTGGAAAAGCTTTTTGCTGAGTGTAGAGCGGCAAGACACGCAGAAGACGCAGATACGCAGCTCTCCGAAGCTAAGTGCCGGTCCCGGGCTTCTTTCGGCACAAACCGCTCTCAGGAGCTCCCTGCGCTCGCCACAATGCTCTGTGTGCGAAGAAGCCGCTTCTTCGCCTGCGGGAGAATCGGCGAGCGGCAGCTTCCCAAAGGCGAAGATGCAAGCTGCAGCACACAGGCACAGTGTGGGCAGCCTTCAGACTTAGAGAAAACAGTACTTTACCACTCTCCTGCCTTTTCCATGGTTATTCTATTGGAAAAGAACGAGTTTTGGACAACTACCTTTCATTCTTGCCAAACTCTTTGCAGACCTCCGTGCAAGCTTTAGAACAAGATTTTGGATGTTTTCTTTCCTGGCAGAGTTTCTCCTTGCAAGATATGGTGGAAAAGCTTTTGGCTGAGTGTAGAGCGGCAAGACACGCAGAAGACGCAGATACGCAGCTCTCCGAAGCTAAGTGCCGGTCCCGGGCTTCTTTCGGCACAAACCGCTCTCAGGAGCTCCCTGCGCTCGCCACAATGCTCTGTGTGCCAAGAAGCCGCTTCTTCGCCTCCGGGAGAATCGGCGAGCGGCAGCTTCCCAAGGGCGAAGATGCAAGCTGCAGCACACAGGCACAGTGTGGGCAGCCTTCAGACTTAGAGAAAACAGTACTTTACCACTCTCCTGCCTTTTCCATGGTTATTCTATTGGAAAAGAACGAGTTTTGGACAACTACCTTTCATTCTTGCCAAACTCTTTGCAGACCTGCGTGCAAGCTTTAGAACAAGATTTTGGATGTTTTCTTTCCTGGCAGAGTTTCTCCTTGCAAGATATGGTGGAAAAGCTTTTTGCTGAGTGTAGAGCGGCAAGACACGCAGAAGACGCAGATACGCAGCTCTCCGAAGCTAAGTGCTGGTCCCGGGCTTCTTTCGGCACAAACCGCTCTCAGGAGCTCCCTGCGCTCGCCACAATGCTCTGTGTGCGAAGAAGCCGCTTCTTCGCCTCCGGGAGAATCGGCGAGCGGCAGCTTCCCAAAGGCGAAGATGCAAGCTGCAGCAAACAGGCACAGTGTGGGCAGCATTCAGACTTAGAGAAAACAGTACTTTACCACTCTCCTGCCTTTTCCATGGTTATTCTATTGGAAAAGAACGAGTTTTGGACAACTACCTTTCATTCTTGCCAAACTCTTTGCAGACCTGCGTGCAAGCTTTAGAACAAGATTTTGGATGTTTTCTTTCCTGGCAGAGTTTCTCTTTGCAAGATATGGTGGAAAAGCTTTTTGCTGAGTGTAGAGCGGCAAGACACGCAGAAGACGCAGATACGCAGCTCTCCGAAGCTAAGTGCCGGTCCCGGGCTTCTTTCGGCACAAACCGCTCTCAGGAGCTCCCTGCGCTCGCCACAATGCTCTGTGTGCGAAGAAGCCGCTTCTTCGCCTCCGGGAGAATCGGCGAGCGGCAGCTTCCCAAAGGCGAAGATGCAAGCTGCAGCACACAGGCACAGTGTGGGCAGCATTCAGACTTAGAGAAAACAGTACTTTACCACTCTCCTGCCTTTTCCATGGTTATTCTATTGGAAAAGAACGAGTTTTGGACAACTACCTTTCATTCTTGCCAAACTCTTTGCAGACCTCCGTGCAAGCTTTAGAACAAGATTTTGGATGTTTTCTTTCCTGGCAGAGTTTCTCCTTGCAAGATATGGTGGAAAAGCTTTTGGCTGAGTGTAGAGCGGCAAGACACGCAGAAGACGCAGATACGCAGCTCTCCGAAGCTAAGTGCCGGTCCCGGGCTTCTTTCGGCACAAACCGCTCTCAGGAGCTCCCTGCGCTCGCCACAATGCTCTGTGTGCGAAGAAGCCGCTTCTTCGCCTCCGGGAGAATCGGCGAGCGGCAGCTTCCCAAAGGCGAAGATGCAAGCTGCAGCACACAGGCACAGTGTGGGCAGCCTTCAGACTTAGAGAAAACAGTACTTTACCACTCTCCTGCCTTTTCCATGGTTATTCTATTGGAAAAGAACGAGTTTTGGACAACTACCTTTCATTCTTGCCAAACTCTTTGCAGACCCCCGTGCAAGCTTTAGAACAAGATTTTGGATGTTTTCTTTCCTGGCAGAGTTTCTCCTTGCAAGATATGGTGGAAAAGCTTTTGGCTGAGTGTAGAGCGGCAAGACACGCAGAAGACGCAGATACGCAGCTCTCCGAAGCTAAGTGCCGGTCCCGGGCTTCTTTCGGCACAAACCGCTCTCAGGAGCTCCCTGCGCTCGCCACAATGCTCTGTGTGCGGAGAAGCCGCTTCTTCGCCTGCGGGAGAATCGGCGAGCGGCAGCTTCCCAAAGGCGAAGATGCAAGCTGCAGCACACAGGCACAGTGTGGGCAGCCTTCAGACTTAGAGAAAACAGTACTTTACCACTCTCCTGCCTTTTCCATGGTTATTCTATTGGAAAAGAACGAGTTTTGGACAACTACCTTTCATTCTTGCCAAACTCTTTGCAGACCCCCGTGCAAGCTTTAGAACAAGATTTTGGATGTTTTCTTTCCTGGCAGAGTTTCTCCTTGCAAGATATGGTGGAAAAGCTTTTTGCTGAGTGTAGAGCGGCAAGACACGCAGAAGACGCAGATACGCAGCTCTCCGAAGCTAAGTGCCGGTCCCGGGCTTCTTTCGGCACAAACCGCTCTCAGGAGCTCCCTGCGCTCGCCACAATGCTCTGTGTGCGAAGAAGCCGCTTCTTCGCCTGCGGGAGAATCGGCGAGCGGCAGCTTCCCAAAGGCGAAGATGCAAGCTGCAGCACACAGGCACAGTGTGGGCAGCCTTCAGACTTAGAGAAAACAGTACTTTACCACTCTCCTGCCTTTTCCATGGTTATTCTATTGGAAAAGAACGAGTTTTGGACAACTACCTTTCATTCTTGCCCAACTCTTTGCAGACCCCCGTGCAAGCTTTAGAACAAGATTTTGGATGTTTTCTTTCCTGGCAGAGTTTCTCCTTGCAAGATATGGTGGAAAAGCTTTTGGCTGAGTGTAGAGCGGCAAGACACGCAGAAGACGCAGATACGCAGCTCTCCGAAGCTAAGTGCCGGTCCCGGGCTTCTTTCGGCACAAACCGCTCTCAGGAGCTCCCTGCGCTCGCCACAATGCTCTGTGTGCCAAGAAGCCGCTTCTTCGCCTCCGGGAGAATCGGCGAGCGGCAGCTTCCCAAAGGCGAAGATGCAAGCTGCAGCACACAGGCACAGTGTGGGCAGCCTTCAGACTTAGAGAAAACAGTACTTTACCACTCTCCTGCCTTTTCCATGGTTATTCTATTGGAAAAGAACGAGTTTTGGACAACTACCTTTCATTCTTGCCAAACTCTTTGCAGACCCCCGTGCAAGCTTTAGAACAAGATTTTGGATGTTTTCTTTCCTGGCAGAGTTTCTCCTTGCAAGATATGGTGGAAAAGCTTTTTGCTGAGTGTAGAGCGGCAAGACACGCAGAAGACGCAGATACGCAGCTCTCCGAAGCTAAGTGCCGGTCCCGGGCTTCTTTCGGCACAAACCGCTCTCAGGAGCTCCCTGCGCTCGCCACAATGCTCTGTGTGCGAAGAAGCCGCTTCTTCGCCTGCGGGAGAATCGGCGAGCGGCAGCTTCCCAAAGGCGAAGATGCAAGCTGCAGCACACAGGCACAGTGTGGGCAGCCTTCAGACTTAGAGAAAACAGTACTTTACCACTCTCCTGCCTTTTCCATGGTTATTCTATTGGAAAAGAACGAGTTTTGGACAACTACCTTTCATTCTTGCCAGAGTCTTTGCAGACCCCCGTGCAAGCTTTAGAACAAGATTTTGGATGTTTTCTTTCCTGGCAGAGTTTCTCCTTGCAAGATATGGTGGAAAAGCTTTTTGCTGAGTGTAGAGCGGCAAGACACGCAGAAGACGCAGATACGCAGCTCTCCGAAGCTAAGTGCCGGTCCCGGGCTTCTTTCGGCACAAACCGCTCTCAGGAGCTCCCTGCGCTCGCCACAATGCTCTGTGTGCGAAGAAACCGCTTCTTCGCCTGCGGGAGAATCGGCGAGCGGCAGCTTCCCAAAGGCGAAGATGCAAGCTGCAGCACACAGGCACAGTGTGGGCAGCCTTCAGACTTAGAGAAAACAGTACTTTACCACTCTCCTGCCTTTTCCATGGTTATTCTATTGGAAAAGAACGAGTTTTGGACAACTACCTTTCATTCTTGCCAAACTCTTTGCAGACCCCCGTGCAAGCTTTAGAACAAGATTTTGGATGTTTTCTTTCCTGGCAGAGTTTCTCCTTGCAAGATATGGTGGAAAAGCTTTTTGCTGAGTGTAGAGCGGCAAGACACGCAGAAGACGCAGATACGCAGCTCTCCGAAGCTAAGTGCCGGTCCCGGGCTTCTTTCGGCACAAACCGCTCTCAGGAGCTCCCTGCGCTCGCCACAATGCTCTGTGTGCGAAGAAGCCGCTTCTTCGCCTGCGGGAGAATCGGCGAGCGGCAGCTTCCCAAAGGCGAAGATGCAAGCTGCAGCAAACAGGCACAGTGTGGGCAGCATTCAGACTTAGAGAAAACAGTACTTTACCACTCTCCTGCCTTTTCCATGGTTATTATATTGGAAAAGAACGAGTTTTGGACAACTACCTTTCATTCTTGCCAAACTCTTTGCAGACCCCCGTGCAAGCTTTAGAACAAGATTTTGGATGTTTTCTTTCCTGGCAGAGTTTCTCCTTGCAAGATATGGTGGAAAAGCTTTTGGCTGAGTGTAGAGCGGCAAGACACGCAGAAGACGCAGATACGCAGCTCTCCGAAGCTAAGTGCCGGTCCCGGGCTTCTTTCGGCACAAACTGCTCTCAGGAGCTCCCTGCGCTCGCCACAATGCTCTGTGTGCGAAGAAGCCGCTTCTTCGCCTGCGGGAGAATCGGCGAGCGGCAGCTTCCCAAAGGCGAAGATGCAAGCTGCAGCACACAGGCACAGTGTGGGCAGCCTTCAGACTTAGAGAAAACAGTACTTTACCACTCTACTGCCTTTTCCATGGTTATTCTATTGGAAAAGAACGAGTTTTGGACAACTACCTTTCATTCTTGCCAAACTCTTTGCAGACCCCCGTGCAAGCTTTAGAACAAGATTTTGGATGTTTTCTTTCCTGGCAGAGTTTCTCCTTGCAAGATATGGTGGAAAAGCTTTTTGCTGAGTGTAGAGCGGCAAGACACGCAGAAGACGCAGATACGCAGCTCTCCGAAGCTAAGTGCCGGTCCCGGGCTTCTTTCGGCACAAACCGCTCTCAGGAGCTCCCTGCGCTCGCCACAATGCTCTGTGTGTGAAGAAGCCGCTTCTTCGCCTCCGGGAGAATCGGCGAGCGGCAGCTTCCCAAAGGCGAAGATGCAAGCTGCAGCACACAGGCACAGTGTGGGCAGCCTTCAGACTTAGAGAAAACAGTACTTTACCACTCTCCTGCCTTTTCCATGGTTATTCTATTGGAAAAGAACGAGTTTTGGACAACTACCTTTCATTCTTGCCAAACTCTTTGCAGACCCCCGTGCAAGCTTTAGAACAAGATTTTGGATGTTTTCTTTCCTGGCAGAGTTTCTCCTTGCAAGATATGGTGGAAAAGCTTTTTGCTGAGTGTAGAGCGGCAAGACACGCAGAAGACGCAGATACGCAGCTCTCCGAAGCTAAGTGCCGGTCCCGGGCTTCTTTCGGCACAAACCGCTCTCAGGAGCTCCCTGCGCTCGCCACAATGCTCTGTGTGCGAAGAAGCCGCTTCTTCGCCTGCGGGAGAATCGGCGAGCGGCAGCTTCCCAAAGGCGAAGATGCAAGCTGCAGCACACAGGCACAGTGTGGGCAGCCTTCAGACTTAGAGAAAACAGTACTTTACCACTCTCCTGCCTTTTCCATGGTTATTCTATTGGAAAAGAACGAGTTTTGGACAACTACCTTTCATTCTTGCCAAACTCTTTGCAGACCCCCGTGCAAGCTTTAGAACAAGATTTTGGATGTTTTCTTTCCTGGCAGAGTTTCTCCTTGCAAGATATGGTGGAAAAGCTTTTTGCTGAGTGTAGAGCGGCAAGACACGCAGAAGACGCAGATACGCAGCTCTCCGAAGCTAAGTGCCGGTCCCGGGCTTCTTTCGGCACAAACCGCTCTCAGGAGCTCCCTGCGCTCGCCACAATGCTCTGTGTGCGAAGAAGCCGCTTCTTCGCCTGCGGGAGAATCGGCGAGCGGCAGCTTCCCAAAGGCGAAGATGCAAGCTGCAGCACACAGGCACAGTGTGGGCAGCCTTCAGACTTAGAGAAAACAGTACTTTACCACTCTCCTGCCTTTTCCATGGTTATTCTATTGGAAAAGAACGAGTTTTGGACAACTACCTTTCATTCTTGCCAAACTCTTTGCAGACCTCCGTGCAAGCTTTAGAACAAGATTTTGGATGTTTTCTTTCCTGGCAGAGTTTCTCCTTGCAAGATATGGTGGAAAAGCTTTTTGCTGAGTGTAGAGCGGCAAGACACGCAGAAGACGCAGATACGCAGCTCTCCGAAGCTAAGTGCCGGTCCCGGGCTTCTTTCGGCACAAACCGCTCTCAGGAGCTCCCTGCGCTCGCCACAATGCTCTGTGTGCGAAGAAGCCGCTTCTTCGCCTCCGGGAGAATCGGCGAGCGGCAGCTTCCCAAAGGCGAAGATGCAAGCTGCAGCACACAGGCACAGTGTGGGCAGCATTCAGACTTAGAGAAAATAGTACTTTACCACTCTCCTGCCTTTTCCATGGTTATTCTTTTGGAAAAGAACGAGTTTTGGACAACTACCTTTCATTCTTGCCAAACTCTTTGCAGACCTCCGTGCAAGCTTTAGAACAAGATTTTGGATGTTTTCTTTCCTGGCAGAGTTTCTCCTTGCAAGATATGGTGGAAAAGCTTTTTGCTGAGTGTAGAGCGGCAAGACACGCAGAAGACGCAGATACGCAGCTCTCCGAAGCTAAGTGCCGGTCCCGGGCTTCTTTCGGCACAAACCGCTCTCAGGAGCTCCCTGCGCTCGCCACAATGCTCTGTGTGCGAAGAAGCCGCTTCTTCGCCTGCGGGAGAATCGGCGAGCGGCAGCTTCCCAAAGGCGAAGATGCAAGCTGCAGCACACAGGCACAGTGTGGGCAGCCTTCAGACTTAGAGAAAACAGTACTTTACCACTCTCCTGCATTTTCCATGGTTATTCTATTGGAAAAGAACGAGTTTTGGACAACTACCTTTCATTCTTGCCAAACTCTTTGCAGACCCCCGTGCAAGCTTTAGAACAAGATTTTGGATGTTTTCTTTCCTGGCAGAGTTTCTCCTTGCAAGATATGGTGGAAAAGCTTTTGGCTGAGTGTAGAGCGGCAAGACACGCAGAAGACGCAGATACGCAGCTCTCCGAAGCTAAGTGCCGGTCCCGGGCTTCTTTCGGCACAAACCGCTCTCAGGAGCTCCCTGCGCTCGCCACAATGCTCTGTGTGCGAAGAAGCCGCTTCTTCGCCTCCGGGAGAATCGGCGAGCGGCAGCTTCCCAAAGGCGAAGATGCAAGCTGCAGCACACAGGCACAGTGTGGGCAGCCTTCAGACTTAGAGAAAACAGTACTTTACCACTCTCCTGCCTTATCCATGGTTATTCTATTGGAAAAGAACGAGTTTTGGACAACTACCTTTCATTCTTGCCAAACTCTTTGCAGACCCCCGTGCAAGCTTTAGAACAAGATTTTGGATGTTTTCTTTCCTGGCAGAGTTTCTCCTTGCAAGATATGGTGGAAAAGCTTTTTGCTGAGTGTAGAGCGGCAAGACACGCAGAAGACACGGATACGCAGCTCTCCGAAGCTAAGTGCCGGTCCCGGGCTTCTTTCGGCACAAACCGCTCTCAGGAGCTCCCTGCGCTCGCCACAATGCTCTGTGTGCGAAGAAGCCGCTTCTTCGCCTGCGGGAGAATCGGCGAGCGGCAGCTTCCCAAAGGCGAAGATGCAAGCTGCAGCACACAGGCACAGTGTGGGCAGCATTCAGACTTAGAGAAAACAGTACTTTACCACTCTCCTGCCTTATCCATGGTTATTCTATTGGAAAAGAACGAGTTTTGGACAACTACCTTTCATTCTTGCCAAACTCTTTGCAGACCCCCGTGCAAGCTTTAGAACAAGATTTTGGATGTTTTCTTTCCTGGCAGAGTTTCTCCTTGCAAGATATGGTGGAAAAGCTTTTTGCTGAGTGTAGAGCGGCAAGACACGCAGAAGACGCAGATACGCAGCTCTCCGAAGCTAAGTGCCGGTCCCGGGCTTCTTTCGGCACAAACCGCTCTCAGGAGCTCCCTGCGCTCGCCACAATGCTCTGTGTGCGAAGAAGCCGCTTCTTCGCCTCCGGGAGAATCGGCGAGCGGCAGCTTCCCAAAGGCGAAGATGCAAGCTGCAGCACACAGGCACAGTGTGGGCAGCCTTCAGACTTAGAGAAAACAGTACTTTACCACTCTCCTGCCTTTTCCATGGTTATTCTATTGGAAAAGAACGAGTTTTGGACAACTACCTTTCATTCTTGCCAAACTCTTTGCAGACCCCCGTGCAAGCTTTAGAACAAGATTTTGGATGTTTTCTTTCCTGGCAGAGTTTCTCCTTGCAAGATATGGTGGAAAAGCTTTTTGCTGAGTGTAGAGCGGCAAGACACGCAGTAGACGCAGATACGCAGCTCTCCGAAGCTAAGTGCCGGTCCCGGGCTTCTTTCGGCACAAACCGCTCTCAGGAGCTCCCCGCGCTCGCCACAATGCTCTGTGTGCGAAGAAGCCGCTTCTTCGCCTCCGGGAGAATCGGCGAGCGGCAGCTTCCCAAAGGCGAAGATGCAAGCTGCAGCACACAGGCACAGTGTGGGCAGCATTCAGACTTAGAGAAAACAGTACTTTACCACTCTCCTGCCTTTTCCATGGTTATTCTATTGGAAAAGAACGAGTTTTGGACAACTACCTTTCATTCTTGCCAAACTCTTTGCAGACCCCCGTGCAAGCTTTAGAACAAGATTTTGGATGTTTTCTTTCCTGGCAGAGTTTCTCCTTGCAAGATATGGTGGAAAAGCTTTTTGCTGAGTGTAGAGCGGCAAGACACGCAGAAGACGCAGATACGCAGCTCTCCGAAGCTAAGTGCCGGTCCCGGGCTTCTTTCGGCACAAACCGCTCTCAGGAGCTCCCTGCGCTCGCCACAATGCTCTGTGTGCGAAGAAGCCGCTTCTTCGCCTGCGGGAGAATCGGCGAGCGGCAGCTTCCCAAAGGCGAAGATGCAAGCTGCAGCACACAGGCACAGTGTGGGCAGCCTTCAGACTTAGAGAAAACAGTACTTTACCACTCTCCTGCCTTATCCATGGTTATTCTATTGGAAAAGAACGAGTTTTGGACAACTACCTTTCATTCTTGCCAAACTCTTTGCAGACCCCCGTGCAAGCTTTAGAACAAGATTTTGGATGTTTTCTTTCCTGGCAGAGTTTCTCCTTGCAAGATATGGTGGAAAAGCTTTTTGCTGAGTGTAGAGCGGCAAGACACGCAGAAGACGCAGATACGCAGCTCTCCGAAGCTAAGTGCCGGTCCCGGGCTTCTTTCGGCACAAACCGCTCTCAGGAGCTCCCTGCGCTCGCCACAATGCTCTGTGTGCAAAGAAGCCGCTTCTTCGCCTGCGGGAGAATCGGCGAGCGGCAGCTTCCCAAAGGCGAAGATGCAAGCTGCAGCACACAGGCACAGTGTGGGCAGCCTTCAGACTTAGAGAAACCAGTACTTTACCACTCTCCTGCGTTTTCCATGGTTATTATATTGGAAAAGAACGAGTTTTGGACAACTACCTTTCATTCTTGCCAAACTCTTTGCAGACCTCCGTGCAAGCTTTAGAACAAGATTTTGGATGTTTTCTTTCCTGGCAGAGTTTCTCCTTGCAAGATATGGTGGAAAAGCTTTTGGCTGAGTGTAGAGCGGCAAGACACGCAGAAGACGCAGATACGCAGCTCTCCGAAGCTAAGTGCCGGTCCCGGGCTTCTTTCGGCACAAACCGCTCTCAGGAGCTCCCTGCGCTCGCCACAATGCTCTGTGTGCGAAGAAGCCGCTTCTTCGCCTCCGGGAGAATCGGCGAGCGGCAGCTTCCCAAAGGCGAAGATGCAAGCTGCAGCACACAGGCACAGTGTGGGCAGCATTCAGACTTAGAGAAAACAGTACTTTACCACTCTCCTGCCTTTTCCATGGTTATTCTTTTGGAAAAGAACGAGTTTTGGACAACTACCTTTCATTCTTGCCAAACTCTTTGCAGACCTCCGTGCAAGCTTTAGAACAAGATTTTGGATGTTTTCTTTCCTGGCAGAGTTTCTCCTTGCAAGATATGGTGGAAAAGCTTTTTGCTGAGTGTAGAGCGGCAAGACACGCAGTAGACGCAGATACGCAGCTCTCCGAAGCTAAGTGCCGGTCCCGGGCTTCTTTCGGCACAAACCGCTCTCAGGAGCTCCCCGCGCTCGCCACAATGCTCTGTGTGCGAAGAAGCCGCTTCTTCGCCTCCGGGAGAATCGGCGAGCGGCAGCTTCCCAAAGGCGAAGATGCAAGCTGCAGCACACAGGCACAGTGTGGGCAGCCTTCAGACTTAGAGAAAACAGTACTTTACCACTCTCCTGCCTTTTCCATGGTTATTCTATTGGAAAAGAACGAGTTTTGGACAACTACCTTTCATTCTTGCCAAACTCTTTGCAGACCCCCGTGCAAGCTTTAGAACAAGATTTTGGATGTTTTCTTTCCTGGCAGAGTTTCTCCTTGCAAGATATGGTGGAAAAGCTTTTTGCTGAGTGTAGAGCGGCAAGACACGCAGAAGACGCAGATACGCAGCTCTCCGAAGCTAAGTGCCGGTCCCGGGCTTCTTTCGGCACAAACCGCTCTCAGGAGCTCCCTGCGCTCGCCACAATGCTCTGTGTGCGAAGAAGCCGCTTCTTCGCCTCCGGGAGAATCGGCGAGCGGCAGCTTCCCAAAGGCGAAGATGCAAGCTGCAGCACACAGGCACAGTGTGGGCAGCCTTCAGACTTAGAGAAAACAGTACTTTACCACTCTCCTGCCTTATCCATGGTTATTCTATTGGAAAAGAACGAGTTTTGGACAACTATCTTTCATTCTTGCCAAACTCTTTGCAGACCCCCGTGCAAGCTTTAGAACAAGATTTTGGATGTTTTCTTTCCTGGCAGAGTTTCTCCTTGCAAGATATGGTGGAAAAGCTTTTTGCTGAGTGTAGAGCGGCAAGACACGCAGAAGACGCAGATACGCAGCTCTCCGAAGCTAAGTGCCGGTCCCGGGCTTCTTTCGGCACAAACCGCTCTCAGGAGCTCCCTGCGCTCGCCACAATGCTCTGTGTGCGAAGAAGCCGCTTCTTCGCCTGCGGGAGAATCGGCGAGCGGCAGCTTCCCAAAGGCGAAGATGCAAGCTGCAGCACACAGGCACAGTGTGGGCAGCCTTCAGACTTAGAGAAAACAGTACTTTACCACTCTCCTGCGTTTTCCATGGTTATTATATTGGAAAAGAACGAGTTTTGGACAACTACCTTTCATTCTTGCCAAACTCTTTGCAGACCTCCGTGCAAGCTTTAGAACAAGATTTTGGATGTTTTCTTTCCTGGCAGAGTTTCTCCTTGCAAGATATGGTGGAAAAGCTTTTTGCTGAGTGTAGAGCGGCAAGACACGCAGTAGACGCAGATACGCAGCTCTCCGAAGCTAAGTGCCGGTCCCGGGCTTCTTTCGGCACAAACCGCTCTCAGGAGCTCCCCGCGCTCGCCACAATGCTCTGTGTGCGAAGAAGCCGCTTCTTCGCCTGCGGGAGAATCGGCGAGCGGCAGCTTCCCAAAGGCGAAGATGCAAGCTGCAGCACACAGGCACAGTGTGGGCAGCATTCAGACTTAGAGAAAACAGTACTTTACCACTCTCCTGCCTTTTCCATGGTTATTCTATTGGAAAAGAACGAGTTTTGGACAACTACCTTTCATTCTTGCCAAACTCTTTGCAGACCCCCGTGCAAGCTTTAGAACAAGATTTTGGATGTTTTCTTTCCTGGCAGAGTTTCTCCTTGCAAGATATGGTGGAAAAGCTTTTTGCTGAGTGTAGAGCGGCAAGACACGCAGAAGACGCAGATACGCAGCTCTCCGAAGCTAAGTGCCGGTCCCGGGCTTCTTTCGGCACAAACCGCTCTCAGGAGCTCCCTGCGCTCGCCACAATGCTCTGTGTGCGAAGAAGCCGCTTCTTCGCCTGCGGGAGAATCGGCGAGCGGCAGCTTCCCAAAGGCGAAGATGCAAGCTGCAGCACACAGGCACAGTGTGGGCAGCCTTCAGACTTAGAGAAAACAGTACTTTACCACTCTCCTGCCTTTTCCATGGTTATTCTTTTGGAAAAGAACGAGTTTTGGACAACTACCTTTCATTCTTGCCAAACTCTTTGCAGACCCCCGTGCAAGCTTTAGAACAAGATTTTGGATGTTTTCTTTCCTGGCAGAGTTTCTCCTTGCAAGATATGGTGGAAAAGCTTTTTGCTGAGTGTAGAGCGGCAAGACACGCAGAAGACGCAGATACGCAGCTCTCCGAAGCTAAGTGCCGGTCCCGGGCTTCTTTCGGCACAAACCGCTCTCAGGAGCTCCCTGCGCTCGCCACAATGCTCTGTGTGCGAAGAAGCCGCTTCTTCGCCTGCGGGAGAATCGGCGAGCGGCAGCTTCCCAAAGGCGAAGATGCAAGCTGCAGCACACAGGCACAGTGTGGGCAGCCTTCAGACTTAGAGAAAACAGTACTTTACCACTCTCCTGCCTTTTCCATGGTTATTCTATTGGAAAAGAACGAGTTTTGGACAACTACCTTTCATTCTTGCCAAACTCTTTGCAGACCTCCGTGCAAGCTTTAGAACAAGATTTTGGATGTTTTCTTTCCTGGCAGAGTTTCTCCTTGCAAGATATGGTGGAAAAGCTTTTGGCTGAGTGTAGAGCGGCAAGACACGCAGAAGACGCAGATACGCAGCTCTCCGAAGCTAAGTGCCGGTCCCGGGCTTCTTTCGGCACAAACCGCTCTCAGGAGCTCCCTGCGCTCGCCACAATGCTCTGTGTGCGAAGAAGCCGCTTCTTCGCCTCCGGGAGAATCGGCGAGCGGCAGCTTCCCAAAGGCGAAGATGCAAGCTGCAGCACACAGGCACAGTGTGGGCAGCCTTCAGACTTAGAGAAAACAGTACTTTACCACTCTCCTGCCTTTTCCATGGTTATTCTATTGGAAAAGAACGAGTTTTGGACAACTACCTTTCATTCTTGCCAAACTCTTTGCAGACCCCCGTGCAAGCTTTAGAACAAGTTTTTGGATGTTTTCTTTCCTGGCAGAGTTTCTCCTTGCAAGATATGGTGGAAAAGCTTTTTGCTGAGTGTAGAGCGGCAAGACACGCAGAAGACGCAGATACGCAGCTCTCCGAAGCTAAGTGCCGGTCCCGGGCTTCTTTCGGCACAAACCGCTCTCAGGAGCTCCCTGCGCTCGCCACAATGCTCTGTGTGCGAAGAAGCCGCTTCTTCGCCTCCGGGAGAATCGGCGAGCGGCAGCTTCCCAAAGGCGAAGATGCAAGCTGCAGCACACAGGCACAGTGTGGGCAGCCTTCAGACTTAGAGAAAACAGTACTTTACCACTCTCCTGCCTTTTCCATGGTTATTCTATTGGAAAAGAACGAGTTTTGGACAACTACCTTTCATTCTTGCCAAACTCTTTGCAGACCCCCGTGCAAGCTTTAGAACAAGATTTTGGATGTTTTCTTTCCTGGCAGAGTTTCTCCTTGCAAGATATGGTGGAAAAGCTTTTGGCTGAGTGTAGAGCGGCAAGACACGCAGAAGACGCAGATACGCAGCTCTCCGAAGCTAAGTGCCGGTCCCGGGCTTCTTTCGGCACAAACCGCTCTCAGGAGCTCCCTGCGCTCGCCACAATGCTCTGTGTGCGAAGAAGCCGCTTCTTCGCCTGCGGGAGAATCGGCGAGCGGCAGCTTCCCAAAGGCGAAGATGCAAGCTGCAGCACACAGGCACAGTGTGGGCAGCCTTCAGACTTAGAGAAAACAGTACTTTACCACTCTCCTGCCTTTTCCATGGTTATTCTATTGGAAAAGAACGAGTTTTGGACAACTACCTTTCATTCTTGCCAAACACTTTGCAGACCCCCGTGCAAGCTTTAGAACAAGATTTTGGATGTTTTCTTTCCTGGCAGAGTTTCTCCTTGCAAGATATGGTGGAAAAGCTTTTTGCTGAGTGTAGAGCGGCAAGACACGCAGAAGACGCAGATACGCAGCTCTCCGAAGCTAAGTGCCGGTCCCGGGCTTCTTTCGGCACAAACCGCTCTCAGGAGCTCCCTGCGCTCGCCACAATGCTCTGTGTGCGAAGAAGCCGCTTCTTCGCCTCCGGGAGAATCGGCGAGCGGCAGCTTCCCAAAGGCGAAGATGCAAGCTGCAGCACACAGGCACAGTGTGGGCAGCCTTCAGACTTAGAGAAAACAGTACTTTACCACTCTCCTGCCTTATCCATGGTTATTCTATTGGAAAAGAACGAGTTTTGGACAACTACCTTTCATTCTTGCCAAACTCTTTGCAGACCTCCGTGCAAGCTTTAGAACAAGATTTTGGATGTTTTCTTTCCTGGCAGAGTTTCTCCTTGCAAGATATGGTGGAAAAGCTTTTGGCTGAGTGTAGAGCGGCAAGACACGCAGAAGACGCAGATACGCAGCTCTCCGAAGCTAAGTGCCGGTCCCGGGCTTCTTTCGGCACAAACCGCTCTCAGGAGCTCCCTGCGCTCGCCACAATGCTCTGTGTGCGAAGAAGCCGCTTCTTCGCCTCCGGGAGAATCGGCGAGCGGCAGCTTCCCAAAGGCGAAGGTGCAAGCTGCAGCACACAGGCACAATGTGGGCAGCCTTCAGACTTAGAGAAAACAGTACTTTACCACTCTCCTGCCTTTTCCATGGTTATTCTATTGGAAAAGAACGAGTTTTGGACAACTACCTTTCATTCTTGCCAAACTCTTTGCAGACCCCCGTGCAAGCTTTAGAACAAGATTTTGGATGTTTTCTTTCCTGGCAGAGTTTCTCCTTGCAAGATATGGTGGAAAAGCTTTTGGCTGAGTGTAGAGCGGCAAGACACGCAGAAGACGCAGATACGCAGCTCTCCGAAGCTAAGTGCCGGTCCCGGGCTTCTTTCGGCACAAACCGCTCTCAGGAGCTCCCTGCGCTCGCCACAATGCTCTGTGTGCGAAGAAGCCGCTTCTTCGCCTGCGGGAGAATCGGCGAGCGGCAGCTTCCCAAAGGCGAAGATGCAAGCTGCAGCACACAGGCACAGTGTGGGCAGCCTTCAGACTTAGAGAAAACAGTACTTTACCACTCTCCTGCCTTTTCCATGGTTATTCTATTGGAAAAGAACGAGTTTTGGACAACTACCTTTCATTCTTGCCAAACACTTTGCAGACCCCCGTGCAAGCTTTAGAACAAGATTTTGGATGTTTTCTTTCCTGGCAGAGTTTCTCCTTGCAAGATATGGTGGAAAAGCTTTTTGCTGAGTGTAGAGCGGCAAGACACGCAGAAGACGCAGATACGCAGCTCTCCGAAGCTAAGTGCCGGTCCCGGGCTTCTTTCGGCACAAACCGCTCTCAGGAGCTCCCTGCGCTCGCCACAATGCTCTGTGTGCGAAGAAGCCGCTTCTTCGCCTGCGGGAGAATCGGCGAGCGGCAGCTTCCCAAAGGCGAAGATGCAAGCTGCAGCACACAGGCACAGTGTGGGCAGCCTTCAGACTTAGAGAAAACAGTACTTTACCACTCTCCTGCCTTATCCATGGTTATTCTATTGGAAAAGAACGAGTTTTGGACAACTACCTTTCATTCTTGCCAAACTCTTTGCAGACCTCCGTGCAAGCTTTAGAACAAGATTTTGGATGTTTTCTTTCCTGGCAGAGTTTCTCCTTGCAAGATATGGTGGAAAAGCTTTTTGCTGAGTGTAGAGCGGCAAGACACGCAGAAGACGCAGATACGCAGCTCTCCGAAGCTAAGTGCCGGTCCCGGGCTTCTTTCGGCACAAACCGCTCTCAGGAGCTCCCTGCGCTCGCCACAATGCTCTGTGTGCGAAGAAGCCGCTTCTTCGCCTGCGGGAGAATCGGCGAGCGGCAGCTTCCCAAAGGCGAAGATGCAAGCTGCAGCACACAGGCACAGTGTGGGCAGCCTTCAGACTTAGAGAAAACAGTACTTTACCACTCTCCTGCCTTATCCATGGTTATTCTATTGGAAAAGAACGAGTTTTGGACAACTACCTTTCATTCTTGCCAAACTCTTTGCAGACCTCCGTGCAAGCTTTAGAACAAGATTTTGGATGTTTTCTTTCCTGGCAGAGTTTCTCCTTGCAAGATATGGTGGAAAAGCTTTTGGCTGAGTGTAGAGCGGCAAGACACGCAGAAGACGCAGATACGCAGCTCTCCGAAGCTAAGTGCCGGTCCCGGGCTTCTTTCGGCACAAACCGCTCTCAGGAGCTCCCTGCGCTCGCCACAATGCTCTGTGTGCGAAGAAGCCGCTTCTTCGCCTCCGGGAGAATCGGCGAGCGGCAGCTTCCCAAAGGCGAAGGTGCAAGCTGCAGCACACAGGCACAATGTGGGCAGCCTTCAGACTTAGAGAAAACAGTACTTTACCACTCTCCTGCCTTTTCCATGGTTATTCTATTGGAAAAGAACGAGTTTTGGACAACTACCTTTCATTCTTGCCAAACTCTTTGCAGACCCCCGTGCAAGCTTTAGAACAAGATTTTGGATGTTTTCTTTCCTGGCAGAGTTTCTCCTTGCAAGATATGGTGGAAAAGCTTTTTGCTGAGTGTAGAGCGGCAAGACACGCAGAAGACGCAGATACGCAGCTCTCCGAAGCTAAGTGCCGGTCCCGGGCTTCTTTCGGCACAAACCGCTCTCAGGAGCTCCCTGCGCTCGCCACAATGCTCTGTGTGCAAAGAAGCCGCTTCTTCGCCTGCGGGAGAATCGGCGAGCGGCAGCTTCCCAAAGGCGAAGATGCAAGCTGCAGCACACAGGCACAGTGTGGGCAGCCTTCAGACTTAGAGAAAACAGTACTTTACCACTCTCCTGCCTTTTCCATGGTTATTCTATTGGAAAAGAACGAGTTTTGGACAACTACCTTTCATTCTTGCCAAACTCTTTGCAGACCTCCGTGCAAGCTTTAGAACAAGATTTTGGATGTTTTCTTTCCTGGCAGAGTTTCTCCTTGCAAGATATGGTGGAAAAGCTTTTGGCTGAGTGTAGAGCGGCAAGACACGCAGAAGACGCAGATACGCAGCTCTCCGAAGCTAAGTGCCGGTCCCGGGCTTCTTTCGGCACAAACCGCTCTCAGGAGCTCCCTGCGCTCGCCACAATGCTCTGTGTGCGAAGAAGCCGCTTCTTCGCCTCCGGGAGAATCGGCGAGCGGCAGCTTCCCAAAGGCGAAGATGCAAGCTGCAGCACACAGGCACAGTGTGGGCAGCCTTCAGACTTAGAGAAAACAGTACTTTACCACTCTCCTGCCTTTTCCATGGTTATTCTTTTGGAAAAGAACGAGTTTTGGACAACTACCTTTCATTCTTGCCAAACTCTTTGCAGACCCCCGTGCAAGCTTTAGAACAAGATTTTGGATGTTTTCTTTCCTGGCAGAGTTTCTCCTTGCAAGATATGGTGGAAAAGCTTTTTGCTGAGTGTAGAGCGGCAAGACACGCAGAAGACGCAGATACGCAGCTCTCCGAAGCTAAGTGCCGGTCCCGGGCTTCTTTCGGCACAAACCGCTCTCAGGAGCTCCCTGCGCTCGCCACTATGCTCTGTGTGCGAAGAAGCCGCTTCTTCGCCTGCGGGAGAATCGGCGAGCGGCAGCTTCCCAAAGGCGAAGATGCAAGCTGCAGCACACAGGCACAGTGTGGGCAGCCTTCAGACTTAGAGAAAACAGTACTTTACCACTCTCCTGCCTTTTCCATGGTTATTCTATTGGAAAAGAACGAGTTTTGGACAACTACCTTTCATTCTTGCCAAACTCTTTGCAGACCTCCGTGCAAGCTTTAGAACAAGATTTTGGATGTTTTCTTTCCTGGCAGAGTTTCTCCTTGCAAGATATGGTGGAAAAGCTTTTGGCTGAGTGTAGAGCGGCAAGACACGCAGAAGACGCAGATACGCAGCTCTCCGAAGCTAAGTGCCGGTCCCGGGCTTCTTTCGGCACAAACCGCTCTCAGGAGCTCCCTGCGCTCGCCACAATGCTCTGTGTGCGAAGAAGCCGCTTCTTCGCCTCCGGGAGAATCGGCGAGCGGCAGCTTCCCAAAGGCGAAGATGCAAGCTGCAGCACACAGGCACAGTGTGGGCAGCCTTCAGACTTAGAGAAAACAGTACTTTACCACTCTCCTGCCTTTTCCATGGTTATTCTATTGGAAAAGAACGAGTTTTGGACAACTACCTTTCATTCTTGCCAAACTCTTTGCAGACCCCCGTGCAAGCTTTAGAACAAGTTTTTGGATGTTTTCTTTCCTGGCAGAGTTTCTCCTTGCAAGATATGGTGGAAAAGCTTTTTGCTGAGTGTAGAGCGGCAAGACACGCAGAAGACGCAGATACGCAGCTCTCCGAAGCTAAGTGCCGGTCCCGGGCTTCTTTCGGCACAAACCGCTCTCAGGAGCTCCCTGCGCTCGCCACAATGCTCTGTGTGCGAAGAAGCCGCTTCTTCGCCTCCGGGAGAATCGGCGAGCGGCAGCTTCCCAAAGGCGAAGATGCAAGCTGCAGCACACAGGCACAGTGTGGGCAGCCTTCAGACTTAGAGAAAACAGTACTTTACCACTCTCCTGCCTTTTCCATGGTTATTCTATTGGAAAAGAACGAGTTTTGGACAACTACCTTTCATTCTTGCCAAACTCTTTGCAGACCCCCGTGCAGGCTTTAGAACAAGATTTTGGATGTTTTCTTTCCTGGCAGAGTTTCTCCTTGCAAGATATGGTGGAAAAGCTTTTTGCTGAGTGTAGAGCGGCAAGACACGCAGAAGACGCAGATACGCAGCTCTCCGAAGCTAAGTGCCGGTCCCGGGCTTCTTTCGGCACAAACCGCTCTCAGGAGCTCCCTGCGCTCGCCACAATGCTCTGTGTGCGAAGAAGCCGCTTCTTCGCCTGCGGGAGAATCGGCGAGCGGCAGCTTCCCAAAGGCGAAGATGCAAGCTGCAGCACACAGGCACAGTGTGGGCAGCCTTCAGACTTAGAGAAAACAGTACTTTACCACTCTCCTGCCTTTTCCATGGTTATTCTATTGGAAAAGAACGAGTTTTGGACAACTACCTTTCATTCTTGCCAAACACTTTGCAGACCCCCGTGCAAGCTTTAGAACAAGATTTTGGATGTTTTCTTTCCTGGCAGAGTTTCTCCTTGCAAGATATGGTGGAAAAGCTTTTTGCTGAGTGTAGAGCGGCAAGACACGCAGAAGACGCAGATACGCAGCTCTCCGAAGCTAAGTGCCGGTCCCGGGCTTCTTTCGGCACAAACCGCTCTCAGGAGCTCCCTGCGCTCGCCACAATGCTCTGTGTGCGAAGAAGCCGCTTCTTCGCCTCCGGGAGAATCGGCGAGCGGCAGCTTCCCAAAGGCGAAGATGCAAGCTGCAGCACACAGGCACAATGTGGGCAGCCTTCAGACTTAGAGAAAACAGTACTTTACCACTCTCCTGCCTTATCCATGGTTATTATATTGGAAAAGAACGAGTTTTGGACAACTACCTTTCATTCTTGCCAAACTCTTTGCAGACCTGCGTGCAAGCTTTAGAACAAGATTTTGGATGTTTTCTTCCCTGGCAGAGTTTCTCCTTGCAAGATATGGTGAAAAAGCTTTTGGCTGAGTGTTGAGCGGCAAGACACGCAGAAGACGCAGATACGCAGCTCTCCGAAGCTAAGTGCCGGTCCCGGGCTTCTTTCGGCACAAACCGCTCTCAGGAGCTCCCTGCGCTCGCCACAATGCTCTGTGTGCGAAGAAGCCGCTTCTTCGCCTCCGGGAGAATCGGCGAGCGGCAGCTTCCCAAAGGCGAAGATGCAAGCTGCAGCACACAGGCACAGTGTGGGCAGCCTTCAGACTTAGAGAAAACAGTACTTTACCACTCTCCTGCCTTATCCATGGTTATTCTATTGGAAAAGAACGAGTTTTGGACAACTACCTTTCATTCTTGCCAAACTCTTTGCAGACCTCCGTGCAAGCTTTAGAACAAGATTTTGGATGTTTTCTTTCCTGGCAGAGTTTCTTCTTGCAAGATATGGTGGAAAAGCTTTTTGCTGAGTGTAGAGCGGCAAGACACGCAGAAGACGCAGATACGCAGCTCTCCGAAGCTAAGTGCCGGTCCCGGGCTTCTTTCGGCACAAACCGCTCTCAGGAGCTCCCTGCGCTCGCCACAATGCTCTGTGTGCGAAGAAGCCGCTTCTTCGCCTCCGGGAGAATCGGCGAGCGGCAGCTTCCCAAAGGCGAAGATGCAAGCTGCAGCACACAGGCACAGTGTGGGCAGCCTTCAGACTTAGAGAAAACAGTACTTTACCACTCTCCTGCCTTTTCCATGGTTATTCTTTTGGAAAAGAACGAGTTTTGGACAACTACCTTTCATTCTTGCCAAACTCTTTGCAGACCCCCGTGCAAGCTTTAGAACAAGATTTTGGATGTTTTCTTTCCTGGCAGAGTTTCTCCTTGCAAGATATGGTGGAAAAGCTTTTTGCTGAGTGTAGAGCGGCAAGACACGCAGAAGACGCAGATACGCAGCTCTCCGAAGCTAAGTGCCGGTCCCGGGCTTCTTTCGGCACAAACCGCTCTCAGGAGCTCCCTGCGCTCGCCACAATGCTCTGTGTGCCAAGAAGCCGCTTCTTCGCCTGCGGGAGAATCGGCGAGCGGCAGCTTCCCAAAGGCGAAGATGCAAGCTGCAGCACACAGGCACAGTGTGGGCAGCCTTCAGACTTAGAGAAAACAGTACTTTACCACTCTGCTGCCTTTTCCATGGTTATTCTATTGGAAAAGAACGAGTTTTGGACAACTACCTTTCATTCTTGCCAAACTCTTTGCAGACCCCCGTGCAAGCTTTAGAACAAGATTTTGGATGTTTTCTTTCCTGGCAGAGTTTCTCCTTGCAAGATATGGTGGAAAAGCTTTTGGCTGAGTGTAGAGCGGCAAGACACGCAGAAGACGCAGATACGCAGCTCTCCGAAGCTAAGTGCCGGTCCCGGGCTTCTTTCGGCACAAACCGCTCTCAGGAGCTCCCTGCGCTCGCCACAATGCTCTGTGTGCGAAGAAGCCGCTTCTTCGCCTCCGGGAGAATCGGCGAGCGGCAGCTTCCCAAAGGCGAAGATGCAAGCTGCAGCACACAGGCACAGTGTGGGCAGCCTTCAGACTTAGAGAAAACAGTACTTTACCACTCTCCTGCCTTTTCCATGGTTATTCTATTGGAAAAGAACGAGTTTTGGACAACTACCTTTCATTCTTGCCAAACTCTTTGCAGACCCCCGTGCAAGCTTTAGAACAAGTTTTTGGATGTTTTCTTTCCTGGCAGAGTTTCTCCTTGCAAGATATGGTGGAAAAGCTTTTTGCTGAGTGTAGAGCGGCAAGACATGCAGAAGACGCAGATACGCAGCTCTCCGAAGCTAAGTGCCGGTCCCGGGCTTCTTTCGGCACAAACCGCTCTCAGGAGCTCCCTGCGCTCGCCACAATGCTCTGTGTGCGAAGAAGCCGCTTCTTCGCCTCCGGGAGAATCGGCGAGCGGCAGCTTCCCAAAGGCGAAGATGCAAGCTGCAGCACACAGGCACAGTGTGGGCAGCCTTCAGACTTAGAGAAAACAGTACTTTACCACTCTCCTGCCTTTTCCATGGTTATTCTTTTGGAAAAGAACGAGTTTTGGACAACTACCTTTCATTCTTGCCAAACTCTTTGCAGACCCCCGTGCAAGCTTTAGAACAAGATTTTGGATGTTTTCTTTCCTGGCAGAGTTTCTCCTTGCAAGATATGGTGGAAAAGCTTTTTGCTGAGTGTAGAGCGGCAAGACACGCAGAAGACGCAGATACGCAGCTCTCCGAAGCTAAGTGCCGGTCCCGGGCTTCTTTCGGCACAAACCGCTCTCAGGAGCTCCCTGCGCTCGCCACAATGCTCTGTGTGCGAAGAAGCCGCTTCTTCGCCTCCGGGAGAATCGGCGAGCGGCAGCTTCCCAAAGGCGAAGATGCAA
This sequence comes from Molothrus aeneus, assembly GCF_037042795.1. Lineage (NCBI taxonomy): Eukaryota > Metazoa > Chordata > Aves > Passeriformes > Icteridae > Molothrus > Molothrus aeneus. The sequence continues at coordinate 150,031 of NW_027098832.1, forward strand.
GCTGCAGCACACAGGCACAGTGTGGGCAGCCTTCAGACTTAGAGAAAACAGTACTTTACCACTCTCCTGCCTTTTCCATGGTTATTCTATTGGAAAAGAACGAGTTTTGGACAACTACCTTTCATTCTTGCCAAACTCTTTGCAGACCCCCGTGCAAGCTTTAGAACAAGATTTTGGATGTTTTCTTTCCTGGCAGAGTTTCTCCTTGCAAGATATGGTGGAAAAGCTTTTTGCTGAGTGTAGAGCGGCAAGACACGCAGAAGACGCAGATACGCAGCTCTCCGAAGCTAAGTGCCGGTCCCGGGCTTCTTTCGGCACAAACCGCTCTCAGGAGCTCCCTGCGCTCGCCACAATGCTCTGTGTGCGAAGAAGCCGCTTCTTCGCCTGCGGGAGAATCGGCGAGCGGCAGCTTCCCAAAGGCGAAGATGCAAGCTGCAGCACACAGGCACAGTGTGGGCAGCCTTCAGACTTAGAGAAAACAGTACTTTACCACTCTCCTGCCTTATCCATGGTTATTCTATTGGAAAAGAACGAGTTTTGGACAACTACCTTTCATTCTTGCCAAACTCTTTGCAGACCTCCGTGCAAGCTTTAGAACAAGATTTTGGATGTTTTCTTTCCTGGCAGAGTTTCTCCTTGCAAGATATGGTGGAAAAGCTTTTGGCTGAGTGTAGAGCGGCAAGACACGCAGAAGACGCAGATACGCAGCTCTCCGAAGCTAAGTGCCGGTCCCGGGCTTCTTTCGGCACAAACCGCTCTCAGGAGCTCCCTGCGCTCGCCACAATGCTCTGTGTGCGAAGAAGCCGCTTCTTCGCCTGCGGGAGAATCGGCGAGCGGCAGCTTCCCAAAGGCGAAGATGCAAGCTGCAGCACACAGGCACAGTGTGGGCAGCCTTCAGACTTAGAGAAAACAGTACTTTACCACTCTCCTGCCTTATCCATGGTTATTCTATTGGAAAAGAACGAGTTTTGGACAACTACCTTTCATTCTTGCCAAACTCTTTGCAGACCTCCGTGCAAGCTTTAGAACAAGATTTTGGATGTTTTCTTTCCTGGCAGAGTTTCTCCTTGCAAGATATGGTGGAAAAGCTTTTTGCTGAGTGTAGAGCGGCAAGACACGCAGAAGACGCAGATACGCAGCTCTCCGAAGCTAAGTGCCGGTCCCGGGCTTCTTTCGGCACAAACCGCTCTCAGGAGCTCCCTGCGCTCGCCACAATGCTCTGTGTGCGAAGAAGCCGCTTCTTCGCCTCCGGGAGAATCGGCGAGCGGCAGCTTCCCAAAGGCGAAGATGCAAGCTGCAGCACACAGGCACAATGTGGGCAGCCTTCAGACTTAGAGAAAACAGTACTTTACCACTCTCCTGCCTTATCCATGGTTATTATATTGGAAAAGAACGAGTTTTGGACAACTACCTTTCATTCTTGCCAAACTCTTTGCAGACCTGCGTGCAAGCTTTAGAACAAGATTTTGGATGTTTTCTTCCCTGGCAGAGTTTCTCCTTGCAAGATATGGTGAAAAAGCTTTTGGCTGAGTGTTGAGCGGCAAGACACGCAGAAGACGCAGATACGCAGCTCTCCGAAGCTAAGTGCCGGTCCCGGGCTTCTTTCGGCACAAACCGCTCTCAGGAGCTCCCTGCGCTCGCCACAATGCTCTGTGTGCGAAGAAGCCGCTTCTTCGCCTCCGGGAGAATCGGCGAGCGGCAGCTTCCCAAAGGCGAAGATGCAAGCTGCAGCACACAGGCACAGTGTGGGCAGCCTTCAGACTTAGAGAAAACAGTACTTTACCACTCTCCTGCCTTATCCATGGTTATTCTATTGGAAAAGAACGAGTTTTGGACAACTACCTTTCATTCTTGCCAAACTCTTTGCAGACCTCCGTGCAAGCTTTAGAACAAGATTTTGGATGTTTTCTTTCCTGGCAGAGTTTCTTCTTGCAAGATATGGTGGAAAAGCTTTTTGCTGAGTGTAGAGCGGCAAGACACGCAGAAGACGCAGATACGCAGCTCTCCGAAGCTAAGTGCCGGTCCCGGGCTTCTTTCGGCACAAACCGCTCTCAGGAGCTCCCCGCGCTCGCCACAATGCTCTGTGTGCGAAGAAGCCGCTTCTTCGCCTGCGGGAGAATCGGCGAGCGGCAGCTTCCCAAAGGCGAAGATGCAAGCTGCAGCACGCAGGCACAGTGTGGGCAGCCTTCAGACTTAGAGAAAACAGTACTTTACCACTCTCCTGCCTTTTCCATGGTTATTCTATTGGAAAAGAACGAGTTTTGGACAACTACCTTTCATTCTTGCCAAACTCTTTGCAGACCCCCGTGCAAGCTTTAGAACAAGATTTTGGATGTTTTCTTTCCTGGCAGAGTTTCTCCTTGCAAGATATGGTGGAAAAGCTTTTTGCTGAGTGTAGAGCGGCAAGACACGCAGAAGACGCAGATACGCAGCTCTCCGAAGCTAAGTGCCGGTCCCGGGCTTCTTTCGGCACAAACCGCTCTCAGGAGCTCCCTGCGCTCGCCACAATGCTCTGTGTGCGAAGAAGCCGCTTCTTCGCCTGCGGGAGAATCGGCGAGCGGCAGCTTCCCAAAGGCGAAGATGCAAGCTGCAGCACACAGGCACAGTGTGGGCAGCCTTCAGACTTAGAGAAAACAGTACTTTACCACTCTCCTGCCTTATCCATGGTTATTCTATTGGAAAAGAACGAGTTTTGGACAACTACCTTTCATTCTTACCAAACTCTTTGCAGACCTCCGTGCAAGCTTTAGAACAAGATTTTGGATGTTTTCTTTCCTGGCAGAGTTTCTCCTTGCAAGATATGGTGGAAAAGCTTTTGGCTGAGTGTAGAGCGGCAAGACACGCAGAAGACGCAGATACGCAGCTCTCCGAAGCTAAGTGCCGGTCCCGGGCTTCTTTCGGCACAAACCGCTCTCAAGAGCTCCCTGCGCTCGCCACAATGCTCTGTGTGCCAAGAAGCCGCTTCTTCGCCTCCGGGAGAATCGGCGAGCGGCAGCTTCCCAAAGGCGAAGATGCAAGCTGCAGCACACAGGCACAATGTGGGCAGCCTTCAGACTTAGAGAAAACAGTACTTTACCACTCTCCTGCCTTATCCATGGTTATTCTATTGGAAAAGAACGAGTTTTGGACAACTACCTTTCATTCTTGCCAAACTCTTTGCAGACCTCCGTGCAAGCTTTAGAACAAGATTTTGGATGTTTTCTTTCCTGGCAGAGTTTCTTCTTGCAAGATATGGTGGAAAAGCTTTTTGCTGAGTGTAGAGCGGCAAGACACGCAGAAGACGCAGATACGCAGCTCTCCGAAGCTAAGTGCCGGTCCCGGGCTTCTTTCGGCACAAACCGCTCTCAGGAGCTCCCCGCGCTCGCCACAATGCTCTGTGTGCGAAGAAGCCGCTTCTTCGCCTGCGGGAGAATCGGCGAGCGGCAGCTTCCCAAAGGCGAAGATGCAAGCTGCAGCACGCAGGCACAGTGTGGGCAGCCTTCAGACTTAGAGAAAACAGTACTTTACCACTCTCCTGCCTTTTCCATGGTTATTCTATTGGAAAAGAACGAGTTTTGGACAACTACCTTTCATTCTTGCCAAACTCTTTGCAGACCCCCGTGCAAGCTTTAGAACAAGATTTTGGATGTTTTCTTTCCTGGCAGAGTTTCTCCTTGCAAGATATGGTGGAAAAGCTTTTTGCTGAGTGTAGAGCGGCAAGACACGCAGAAGACGCAGATACGCAGCTCTCCGAAGCTAAGTGCCGGTCCCGGGCTTCTTTCGGCACAAACCGCTCTCAGGAGCTCCCTGCGCTCGCCACAATGCTCTGTGTGCGAAGAAGCCGCTTCTTCGCCTGCGGGAGAATCGGCGAGCGGCAGCTTCCCAAAGGCGAAGATGCAAGCTGCAGCACACAGGCACAGTGTGGGCAGCCTTCAGACTTAGAGAAAACAGTACTTTACCACTCTCCTGCCTTATCCATGGTTATTCTATTGGAAAAGAACGAGTTTTGGACAACTACCTTTCATTCTTACCAAACTCTTTGCAGACCTCCGTGCAAGCTTTAGAACAAGATTTTGGATGTTTTCTTTCCTGGCAGAGTTTCTCCTTGCAAGATATGGTGGAAAAGCTTTTGGCTGAGTGTAGAGCGGCAAGACACGCAGAAGACGCAGATACGCAGCTCTCCGAAGCTAAGTGCCGGTCCCGGGCTTCTTTCGGCACAAACCGCTCTCAGGAGCTCCCTGCGCTCGCCACAATGCTCTGTGTGCGAAGAAGCCGCTTCTTCGCCTCCGGGAGAATCGGCGAGCGGCAGCTTCCCAAAGGCGAAGATGCAAGCTGCAGCACACAGGCACAATGTGGGCAGCCTTCAGACTTAGAGAAAACAGTACTTTACCACTCTCCTGCCTTATCCATGGTTATTCTATTGGAAAAGAACGAGTTTTGGACAACTACCTTTCATTCTTGCCAAACTCTTTGCAGACCTGCGTGCAAGCTTTAGAACAAGATTTTGGATGTTTTCTTCCCTGGCAGAGTTTCTCCTTGCAAGATATGGTGAAAAAGCTTTTGGCTGAGTGTAGAGCGGCAAGACACGCAGAAGACGCAGATACGCAGCTCTCCGAAGCTAAGTGCCGGTCCCGGGCTTCTTTCGGCACAAACCGCTCTCAGGAGCTCCCTGCGCTCGCCACAATGCTCTGTGTGCGAAGAAGCCGCTTCTTCGCCTCCGGGAGAATCGGCGAGCGGCAGCTTCCCAAAGGCGAAGATGCAAGCTGCAGCACACAGGCACAGTGTGGGCAGCCTTCAGACTTAGAGAAAACAGTACTTTACCACTCTCCTGCCTTATCCATGGTTATTCTATTGGAAAAGAACGAGTTTTGGACAACTACCTTTCATTCTTGCCAAACTCTTTGCAGACCCCCGTGCAAGCTTTAGAACAAGATTTTGGATGTTTTCTTTCCTGGCAGAGTTTCTTCTTGCAAGATATGGTGGAAAACCTTTTTGCTGAGTGTAGAGCGGCAAGACACGCAGAAGACGCAGATACGCAGCTCTCCGAAGCTAAGTGCCGGTCCCGGGCTTCTTTCGGCACAAACCGCTCTCAGGAGCTCCCCGCGCTCGCCACAATGCTCTGTGTGCGAAGAAGCCGCTTCTTCGCCTGCGGGAGAATCGGCGAGCGGCAGCTTCCCAAAGGCGAAGATGCAAGCTGCAGCACACAGGCACAGTGTGGGCAGCCTTCAGACTTAGAGAAAACAGTACTTTACCACTCTCCTGCCTTTTCCATGGTTATTCTATTGGAAAAGAACGAGTTTTGGACAACTACCTTTCATTCTTGCCAAACTCTTTGCAGACCCCCGTGCAAGCTTTAGAACAAGATTTTGGATGTTTTCTTCCCTGGCAGAGTTTCTCCTTGCAAGATATGGTGGAAAAGCTTTTTGCTGAGTGTAGAGCGGCAAGACACGCAGAAGACGCAGATACGCAGCTCTCCGAAGCTAAGTGCCGGTCCCGGGCTTCTTTCGGCACAAACCGCTCTCAGGAGCTCCCTGCGCTCGCCACAATGCTCTGTGTGCGAAGAAGCCGCTTCTTCGCCTCCGGGAGAATCGGCGAGCGGCAGCTTCCCAAAGGCGAAGATGCAAGCTGCAGCACACAGGCACAGTGTGGGCAGCCTTCAGACTTAGAGAAAACAGTACTTTACCACTCTCCTGCCTTTTCCATGGTTATTCTATTGGAAAAGAACGAGTTTTGGACAACTACCTTTCATTCTTGCCAAACTCTTTGCAGACCTCCGTGCAAGCTTTAGAACAAGATTTTGGATGTTTTCTTTCCTGGCAGAGTTTCTCCTTGCAAGATATGGTGGAAAACCTTTTTGCTGAGTGTAGAGCGGCAAGACACGCAGAAGACGCAGATACGCAGCTCTCCGAAGCTAAGTGCCGGTCCCGGGCTTCTTTCGGCACAAACCGCTCTCAGGAGCTCCCTGCGCTCGCCACAATGCTCTGTGTGCGAAGAAGCCGCTTCTTCGCCTCCGGGAGAATCGGCGAGCGGCAGCTTCCCAAAGGCGAAGATGCAAGCTGCAGCACGCAGGCACAGTGTGGGCAGCATTCAGACTTAGAGAAAACAGTACTTTACCACTCTCCTGCCTTATCCATGGTTATTCTATTGGAAAAGAACGAGTTTTGGACAACTACCTTTCATTCTTGCCAAACTCTTTGCAGACCCCCGTGCAAGCTTTAGAACAAGATTTTGGATGTTTTCTTTCCTGGCAGAGTTTCTCCTTGCAAGATATGGTGGAAAAGCTTTTGGCTGAGTGTAGAGCGGCAAGACACGCAGAAGACGCAGATACGCAGCTCTCCGAAGCTAAGTGCCGGTCCCGGGCTTCTTTCGGCACAAACCGCTCTCAGGAGCTCCCTGCGCTCGCCACAATGCTCTGTGTGCGAAGAAGCCGCTTCTTCGCCTCCGGGAGAATCGGCGAGCGGCAGCTTCCCAAAGGCGAAGATGCAAGCTGCAGCACACAGGCACAGTGTGGGCAGCCTTCAGACTTAGAGAAAACAGTACTTTACCACTCTCCTGCCTTTTCCATGGTTATTCTATTGGAAAAGAACGAGTTTTGGACAACTACCTTTCATTCTTGCCAAACTCTTTGCAGACCCCCGTGCAAGCTTTAGAACAAGATTTTGGATGTTTTCTTTCCTGGCAGAGTTTCTCCTTGCAAGATATGGTGGAAAAGCTTTTGGCTGAGTGTAGAGCGGCAAGACACGCAGAAGACGCAGATACGCAGCTCTCCGAAGCTAAGTGCCGGTCCCGGGCTTCTTTCGGCACAAACCGCTCTCAGGAGCTCCCTGCGCTCGCCACAATGCTCTGTGTGCGAAGAAGCCGCTTCTTCGCCTCCGGGAGAATCGGCGAGCGGCAGCTTCCCAAAGGCGAAGATGCAAGCTGCAGCACACAGGCACAGTGTGGGCAGCCTTCAGACTTAGAGAAAACAGTACTTTACCACTCTCCTGCCTTTTCCATGGTTATTCTATTGGAAAAGAACGAGTTTTGGACAACTACCTTTCATTCTTGCCAAACTCTTTGCAGACCTCCGTGCAAGCTTTAGAACAAGATTTTGGATGTTTTCTTTCCTGGCAGAGTTTCTCCTTGCAAGATATGGTGGAAAAGCTTTTGGCTGAGTGTAGAGCGGCAAGACACGCAGAAGACGCAGATACGCAGCTCTCCGAAGCTAAGTGCCGGTCCCGGGCTTCTTTCGGCACAAACCGCTCTCAGGAGCTCCCTGCGCTCGCCACAATGCTCTGTGTGCGAAGAAGCCGCTTCTTCGCCTCCGGGAGAGTCGGCGAGCGGCAGCTTCCCAAAGGCGAAGATGCAAGCTGCAGCACACAGGCAAGTGTGGGCAGCCTTCAGACTTAGAGAAAACAGTACTTTACCACTCTCCTGCCTTTTCCATGGTTATTCTATTGGAAAAGAACGAGTTTTGGACAACTACCTTTCATTCTTGCCAAACTCTTTGCAGACCCCCGTGCAAGCTTTAGAACAAGATTTTGGATGTTTTCTTTCCTGGCAGAGTTTCTCCTTGCAAGATATGGTGGAAAAGCTTTTTGCTGAGTGTAGAGCGGCAAGACACGCAGAAGACGCAGATACGCAGCTCTCCGAAGCTAAGTGCCGGTCCCGGGCTTCTTTCGGCACAAACCGCTCTCAGGAGCTCCCTGCGCTCGCCACAATGCTCTGTGTGCGAAGAAGCCGCTTCTTCGCCTCCGGGAGAATCGGCGAGCGGCAGCTTCCCAAAGGCGAAGATGCAAGCTGCAGCACACAGGCACAGTGTGGGCAGCATTCAGACTTAGAGAAAACAGTACTTTACCACTCTCCTGCCTTTTCCATGGTTATTCTATTGGAAAAGAACGAGTTTTGGACAACTACCTTTCATTCTTGCCAAACTCTTTGCAGACCCCCGTGCAAGCTTTAGAACAAGATTTTGGATGTTTTCTTTCCTGGCAGAGTTTCTCCTTGCAAGATATGGTGGAAAAGCTTTTGGCTGAGTGTAGAGCGGCAAGACACGCAGAAGACGCAGATACGCAGCTCTCCGAAGCTAAGTGCCGGTCCCGGGCTTCTTTCGGCACAAACCGCTCTCAGGAGCTCCCTGCGCTCGCCACAATGCTCTGTGTGCGAAGAAGCCGCTTCTTCGCCTGCGGGAGAATCGGCGAGCGGCAGCTTCCCAAAGGCGAAGATGCAAGCTGCAGCACACAGGCACAGTGTGGGCAGCCTTCAGACTTAGAGAAAACAGTACTTTACCACTCTCCTGCCTTTTCCATGGTTATTCTATTGGAAAAGAACGAGTTTTGGACAACTACCTTTCATTCTTGCCAAACTCTTTGCAGACCCCCGTGCAAGCTTTAGAACAAGATTTTGGATGTTTTCTTTCCTGGCAGAGTTTCTCCTTGCAAGATATGGTGGAAAAGCTTTTGGCTGAGTGTAGAGCGGCAAGACACGCAGAAGACGCGGATACGCAGCTCTCCGAAGCTAAGTGCCGGTCCCGGGCTTCTTTCGGCACAAACCGCTCTCAGGAGCTCCCTGCGCTCGCCACAATGCTCTGTGTGCGAAGAAGCCGCTTCTTCGCCTCCGGGAGAATCGGCGAGCGGCAGCTTCCCAAAGGCGAAGATGCAAGCTGCAGCACACAGGCACAGTGTGGGCAGCATTCAGACTTAGAGAAAACAGTACTTTACCACTCTCCTGCCTTTTCCATGGTTATTCTATTGGAAAAGAACGAGTTTTGGACAACTACCTTTCATTCTTGCCAAACTCTTTGCAGACCCCCGTGCAAGCTTTAGAACAAGTTTTTGGATGTTTTCTTTCCTGGCAGAGTTTCTCCTTGCAAGATATGGTGGAAAAGCTTTTTGCTGAGTGTAGAGCGGCAAGACACGCAGAAGACGCAGATACGCAGCTCTCCGAAGCTAAGTGCCGGTCCCGGGCTTCTTTCGGCACAAACCGCTCTCAGGAGCTCCCTGCGCTCGCCACAATGCTCTGTGTGCGAAGAAGCCGCTTCTTCGCCTCCGGGAGAATCGGCGAGCGGCAGCTTCCCAAAGGCGAAGATGCAAGCTGCAGCACGCAGGCACAGTGTGGGCAGCCTTCAGACTTAGAGAAAACAGTACTTTACCACTCTCCTGCCTTTTCCATGGTTATTCTATTGGAAAAGAACGAGTTTTGGACAACTACCTTTCATTCTTGCCAAACTCTTTGCAGACCCCCGTGCAAGCTTTAGAACAAGATTTTGGATGTTTTCTTTCCTGGCAGAGTTTCTCCTTGCAAGATATGGTGGAAAAGCTTTTGGCTGAGTGTAGAGCGGCAAGACACGCAGAAGACGCAGATACGCAGCTCTCCGAAGCTAAGTGCCGGTCCCGGGCTTCTTTTGGCACAAACCGCTCTCAGGAGCTCCCTGCGCTCGCCACAATGCTCTGTGTGCGAAGAAGCCGCTTCTTCGCCTCCGGGAGAATCGGCGAGCGGCAGCTTCCCAAAGGCGAAGATGCAAGCTGCAGCACACAGGCACAGTGTGGGCAGCCTTCAGACTTAGAGAAAACAGTACTTTACCACTCTCCTGCCTTTTCCATGGTTATTCTATTGGAAAAGAACGAGTTTTGGACAACTACCTTTCATTCTTGCCAAACTCTTTGCAGACCCCCGTGCAAGCTTTAGAACAAGATTTTGGATGTTTTCTTCCCTGGCAGAGTTTCTCCTTGCAAGATATGGTGAAAAAGCTTTTGGCTGAGTGTTGAGCGGCAAGACACGCAGAAGACGCAGATACGCAGCTCTCCGAAGCTAAGTGCCGGTCCTGGGCTTCTTTCGGCACAAACCGCTCTCAGGAGCTCCCTGCGCTCGCCACAATGCTCTGTGTGTGAAGAAGCCGCTTCTTCGCCTCCGGGAGAATCGGCGAGCGGCAGCTTCCCAAAGGCGAAGATGCAAGCTGCAGCACACAGGCACAGTGTGGGCAGCCTTCAGACTTAGAGAAAACAGTACTTTACCACTCTCCTGCCTTATCCATGTTTATTCTATTGGAAAAGAACGAGTTTTGGACAACTACCTTTCATTCTTGCCAAACTCTTTGCAGACCCCCGTGCAAGCTTTAGAACAAGATTTTGGATGTTTTCTTTCCTGGCAGAGTTTCTCCTTGCAAGATATGGTGGAAAAGCTTTTGGCTGAGTGTAGAGCGGCAAGACACGCAGAAGACGCAGATACGCAGCTCTCCGAAGCTAAGTGCCGGTCCCGGGCTTCTTTCGGCACAAACCGCTCTCAGGAGCTCCCTGCGCTCGCCACAATGCTCTGTGTGCGAAGAAGCCGCTTCTTCGCCTCCGGGAGAATCGGCGAGCGGCAGCTTGCCAAAGGCGAAGATGCAAGCTGCAGCACACAGGCACAGTGTGGGCAGCATTCAGACTTAGAGAAAACAGTACTTTACCACTCTCCTGCCTTTTCCATGGTTATTCTATTGGAAAAGAACGAGTTTTGGACAACTACCTTTCATTCTTGCCAAACTCTTTGCAGACCCCCGTGCAAGCTTTAGAACAAGATTTTGGATGTTTTCTTTCCTGGCAGAGTTTCTCCTTGCAAGATATGGTGGAAAAGCTTTTGGCTGAGTGTAGAGCGGCAAGACACGCAGAAGACGCAGATACGCAGCTCTCCGAAGCTAAGTGCCGGTCCCGGGCTTCTTTCGGCACAAACCGCTCTCAGGAGCTCCCTGCGCTCGCCACAATGCTCTGTGTGCGAAGAAGCCGCTTCTTCGCCTCCGGGAGAATCGGCGAGCGGCAGCTTCCCAAAGGCGAAGATGCAAGCTGCAGCACGCAGGCACAGTGTGGGCAGCCTTCAGACTTAGAGAAAACAGTACTTTACCACTCTCCTGCCTTTTCCATGGTTATTCTATTGGAAAAGAACGAGTTTTGGACAACTACCTTTCATTCTTGCCAAACTCTTTGCAGACCCCCGTGCAAGCTTTAGAACAAGATTTTGGATGTTTTCTTTCCTGGCAGAGTTTCTCCTTGCAAGATATGGTGGAAAAGCTTTTTGCTGAGTGTAGAGCGGCAAGACACGCAGAAGACGCAGATACGCAGCTCTCCGAAGCTAAGTGCCGGTCCCGGGCTTCTTTCGGCACAAACCGCTCTCAGGAGCTCCCTGCGCTCGCCACAATGCTCTGTGTGCGAAGAAGCCGCTTCTTCGCCTGCGGGAGAATCGGCGAGCGGCAGCTTCCCAAAGGCGAAGATGCAAGCTGCAGCACACAGGCACAGTGTGGGCAGCCTTCAGACTTAGAGAAAACAGTACTTTACCACTCTCCTGCCTTTTCCATGGTTATTCTATTGGAAAAGAACGAGTTTTGGACAACTACCTTTCATTCTTGCCAAACTCTTTGCAGACCTCCGTGCAAGCTTTAGAACAAGATTTTGGATGTTTTCTTTCCTGGCAGAGTTTCTCCTTGCAAGATATGGTGGAAAAGCTTTTTGCTGAGTGTAGAGCGGCAAGACACGCAGAAGACGCAGATACGCAGCTCTCCGAAGCTAAGTGCCGGTCCCGGGCTTCTTTCGGCACAAACCGCTCTCAGGAGCTCCCTGCGCTCGCCACAATGCTCTGTGTGCGAAGAAGCCGCTTCTTCGCCTGCGGGAGAATCGTCGTGCGGCAGCTTCCCAAAGGCGAAGATGCAAGCTGCAGCACACAGGCACAATGTGGGCAGCCTTCAGACTTAGAGAAAACAGTACTTTACCACTCTCCTGCCTTTTCCATGGTTATTCTATTGGAAAAGAACGAGTTTTGGACAACTACCTTTCATTCTTGCCAAACTCTTTGCAGACCTGCGTGCAAGCTTTAGAACAAGATTTTGGATGTTTTCTTCCCTGGCAGAGTTTCTCCTTGCAAGATATGGTGAAAAAGCTTTTGGCTGAGTGTTGAGCGGCAAGACACGCAGGAGACGCAGATACGCAGCTCTCCGAAGCTAAGTGCCGGTCCTGGGCTTCTTTCGGCACAAACCGCTCTCAGGAGCTCCCTGCGCTCGCCACAATGCTCTGTGTGTGAAGAAGCCGCTTCTTCGCCTCCGGGAGAATCGGCGAGCGGCAGCTTGCCAAAGGCGAAGATGCAAGCTGCAGCACACAGGCACAGTGTGGGCAGCCTTCAGACTTAGAGAAAACAGTACTTTACCACTCTCCTGCCTTATCCATGGTTATTCTATTGGAAAAGAACGAGTTTTGGACAACTACCTTTCATTCTTGCCAAACTCTTTGCAGACCCCCGTGCAAGCTTTAGAACAAGATTTTGGATGTTTTCTTTCCTGGCAGAGTTTCTCCTTGCAAGATATGGTGGAAAAGCTTTTGGCTGAGTGTAGAGCGGCAAGACACGCAGAAGACGCAGATACGCAGCTCTCCGAAGCTAAGTGCCGGTCCCGGGCTTCTTTCGGCACAAACCGCTCTCAGGAGCTCCCTGCGCTCGCCACAATGCTCTGTGTGCGAAGAAGCCGCTTCTTCGCCTCCGGGAGAATCGGCGAGCGGCAGCTTCCCAAAGGCGAAGATGCAAGCTGCAGCACACAGGCACAGTGTGGGCAGCCTTCAGACTTAGAGAAAACAGTACTTTACCACTCTCCTGCCTTTTCCATGGTTATTCTATTGGAAAAGAACGAGTTTTGGACAACTACCTTTCATTCTTGCCAAACTCTTTGCAGACCTCCGTGCAAGCTTTAGAACAAGATTTTGGATGTTTTCTTTCCTGGCAGAGTTTCTCCTTGCAAGATATGGTGGAAAACCTTTTTGCTGAGTGTAGAGCGGCAAGACACGCAGAAGACGCAGATACGCAGCTCTCCGAAGCTAAGTGCCGGTCCCGGGCTTCTTTCGGCACAAACCGCTCTCAGGAGCTCCCTGCGCTCGCCACAATGCTCTGTGTGCGAAGAAGCCGCTTCTTCGCCTCCAGGAGAATCGGCGAGCGGCAGCTTCCCAAAGGCGAAGATGCAAGCTGCAGCACGCAGGCACAGTGTGGGCAGCCTTCAGACTTAGAGAAAACAGTACTTTACCACTCTCCTGCCTTATCCATGGTTATTCTATTGGAAAAGAACGAGTTTTGGACAACTACCTTTCATTCTTGCCAAACTCTTTGCAGACCCCCGTGCAAGCTTTAGAACAAGATTTTGGATGTTTTCTTTCCTGGCAGAGTTTCTCCTTGCAAGATATGGTGGAAAAGCTTTTGGCTGAGTGTAGAGCGGCAAGACACGCAGAAGACGCAGATACGCAGCTCTCCGAAGCTAAGTGCCGGTCCCGGGCTTCTTTCGGCACAAACCGCTCTCAGGAGCTCCCTGCGCTCGCCACAATGCTCTGTGTGCGAAGAAGCCGCTTCTTCGCCTCCGGGAGAATCGGCGAGCGGCAGCTTCCCAAAGGCGAAGATGCAAGCTGCAGCACGCAGGCACAGTGTGGGCAGCCTTCAGACTTAGAGAAAACAGTACTTTACCACTCTCCTGCCTTATCCATGGTTATTCTATTGGAAAAGAACGAGTTTTGGACAACTACCTTTCATTCTTGCCAAACTCTTTGCAGACCCCCGTGCAAGCTTTAGAACAAGATTTTGGATGTTTTCTTTCCTGGCAGAGTTTCTCCTTGCAAGATATGGTGGAAAAGCTTTTTGCTGAGTGTAGAGCGGCAAGACACGCAGAAGACGCAGATACGCAGCTCTCCGAAGCTAAGTGCCGGTCCCGGGCTTCTTTCGGCACAAACCGCTCTCAGGAGCTCCCTGCGCTCGCCACAATGCTCTGTGTGCGAAGAAGCCGCTTCTTCGCCTCCGGGAGAATCGGCAAGCGGCAGCTTCCCAAAGGCGAAGATGCAAGCTGCAGCACACAGGCACAGTGTGGGCAGCCTTCAGACTTAGAGAAAACAGTACTTTACCACTCTCCTGCCTTTTCCATGGTTATTCTATTGGAAAAGAACGAGTTTTGGACAACTACCTTTCATTCTTGCCAAACTCTTTGCAGACCTCCGTGCAAGCTTTAGAACAAGATTTTGGATGTTTTCTTTCCTGGCAGAGTTTCTCCTTGCAAGATATGGTGGAAAAGCTTTTGGCTGAGTGTAGAGCGGCAAGACACGCAGAAGACGCTGATACGCAGCTCTCCGAAGCTAAGTGCCGGTCCCGGGCTTCTTTCGGCACAAACCGCTCTCAGGAGCTCCCTGCGCTCGCCACAATGCTCTGTGTGCGAAGAAGCCGCTTCTTCGCCTCCGGGAGAGTCGGCGAGCGGCAGCTTCCCAAAGGCGAAGATGCAAGCTGCAGCACACAGGCAAGTGTGGGCAGCCTTCAGACTTAGAGAAAACAGTACTTTACCACTCTCCTGCCTTTTCCATGGTTATTCTATTGGAAAAGAACGAGTTTTGGACAACTACCTTTCATTCTTGCCAAACTCTTTGCAGACCCCCGTGCAAGCTTTAGAACAAGATTTTGGATGTTTTCTTTCCTGGCAGAGTTTCTCCTTGCAAGATATGGTGGAAAAGCTTTTTGCTGAGTGTAGAGCGGCAAGACACGCAGAAGACGCAGATACGCAGCTCTCCGAAGCTAAGTGCCGGTCCCGGGCTTCTTTCGGCACAAACCGCTCTCAGGAGCTCCCTGCGCTCGCCACAATGCTCTGTGTGCGAAGAAGCCGCTTCTTCGCCTCCGGGAGAATCGGCGAGCGGCAGCTTCCCAAAGGCGAAGATGCAAGCTGCAGCACACAGGCACAGTGTGGGCAGCATTCAGACTTAGAGAAAACAGTACTTTACCACTCTCCTGCCTTTTCCATGGTTATTCTATTGGAAAAGAACGAGTTTTGGACAACTACCTTTCATTCTTGCCAAACTCTTTGCAGACCCCCGTGCAAGCTTTAGAACAAGATTTTGGATGTTTTCTTTCCTGGCAGAGTTTCTCCTTGCAAGATATGGTGGAAAAGCTTTTGGCTGAGTGTAGAGCGGCAAGACACGCAGAAGACGCAGATACGCAGCTCTCCGAAGCTAAGTGCCGGTCCCGGGCTTCTTTCGGCACAAACCGCTCTCAGGAGCTCCCTGCGCTCGCCACAATGCTCTGTGTGCGAAGAAGCCGCTTCTTCGCCTGCGGGAGAATCGGCGAGCGGCAGCTTCCCAAAGGCGAAGATGCAAGCTGCAGCACACAGGCACAGTGTGGGCAGCCTTCAGACTTAGAGAAAACAGTACTTTACCACTCTCCTGCCTTATCCATGGTTATTCTATTGGAAAAGAACGAGTTTTGGACAACTACCTTTCATTCTTGCCAAACTCTTTGCAGACCCCCGTGCAAGCTTTAGAACAAGATTTTGGATGTTTTCTTTCCTGGCAGAGTTTCTCCTTGCAAGATATGGTGGAAAAGCTTTTGGCTGAGTGTAGAGCGGCAAGACACGCAGAAGACGCAGATACGCAGCTCTCCGAAGCTAAGTGCCGGTCCCGGGCTTCTTTCGGCACAAACCGCTCTCAGGAGCTCCCTGCGCTCGCCACAATGCTCTGTGTGCGAAGAAGCCGCTTCTTCGCCTCCGGGAGAATCGGCGAGCGGCAGCTTCCCAAAGGCGAAGATGCAAGCTGCAGCACACAGGCACAGTGTGGGCAGCATTCAGACTTAGAGAAAACAGTACTTTACCACTCTCCTGCCTTTTCCATGGTTATTCTATTGGAAAAGAACGAGTTTTGGACAACTACCTTTCATTCTTGCCAAACTCTTTGCAGACCCCCATGCAAGCTTTAGAACAAGATTTTGGATGTTTTCTTTCCTGGCAGAGTTTCTCCTTGCAAGATATGGTGGAAAAGCTTTTGGCTGAGTGTAGAGCGGCAAGACACGCAGAAGACGCAGATACGCAGCTCTCCGAAGCTAAGTGCCGGTCCCGGGCTTCTTTCGGCACAAACCGCTCTCAGGAGCTCCCTGCGCTCGCCACAATGCTCTGTGTGCGAAGAAGCCGCTTCTTCGCCTCCGGGAGAATCGGCGAGCGGCAGCTTCCCAAAGGCGAAGATGCAAGCTGCAGCACACAGGCACAGTGTGGGCAGCCTTCAGACTTAGAGAAAACAGTACTTTACCACTCTCCTGCCTTTTCCATGGTTATTCTATTGGAAAAGAACGAGTTTTGGACAACTACCTTTCATTCTTGCCAAACTCTTTGCAGACCTCCGTGCAAGCTTTAGAACAAGATTTTGGATGTTTTCTTTCCTGGCAGAGTTTCTCCTTGCAAGATATGGTGGAAAACCTTTTTGCTGAGTGTAGAGCGGCAAGACACGCAGAAGACGCAGATACGCAGCTCTCCGAAGCTAAGTGCCGGTCCCGGGCTTCTTTCGGCACAAACCGCTCTCAGGAGCTCCCTGCGCTCGCCACAATGCTCTGTGTGCGAAGAAGCCGCTTCTTCGCCTCCAGGAGAATCGGCGAGCGGCAGCTTCCCAAAGGCGAAGATGCAAGCTGCAGCACGCAGGCACAGTGTGGGCAGCCTTCAGACTTAGAGAAAACAGTACTTTACCACTCTCCTGCCTTATCCATGGTTATTCTATTGGAAAAGAACGAGTTTTGGACAACTACCTTTCATTCTTGCCAAACTCTTTGCAGACCCCCGTGCAAGCTTTAGAACAAGATTTTGGATGTTTTCTTTCCTGGCAGAGTTTCTCCTTGCAAGATATGGTGGAAAAGCTTTTGGCTGAGTGTAGAGCAGCAAGACACGCAGAAGACGCAGATACGCAGCTCTCCGAAGCTAAGTGCCGGTCCCGGGCTTCTTTCGGCACAAACCGCTCTCAGGAGCTCCCTGCGCTCGCCACAATGCTCTGTGTGCGAAGAAGCCGCTTCTTCGCCTGCGGGAGAATCGGCGAGCGGCAGCTTCCCAAAGGCGAAGATGCAAGCTGCAGCACGCAGGCACAGTGTGGGCAGCCTTCAGACTTAGAGAAAACAGTACTTTACCACTCTCCTGCCTTATCCATGGTTATTCTATTGGAAAAGAACGAGTTTTGGACAACTACCTTTCATTCTTGCCAAACTCTTTGCAGACCCCCGTGCAAGCTTTAGAACAAGATTTTGGATGTTTTCTTTCCTGGCAGAGTTTCTCCTTGCAAGATATGGTGGAAAAGCTTTTTGCTGAGTGTAGAGCGGCAAGACACGCAGAAGACGCAGATACGCAGCTCTCCGAAGCTAAGTGCCGGTCCCGGGCTTCTTTCGGCACAAACCGCTCTCAGGAGCTCCCTGCGCTCGCCACAATGCTCTGTGTGCGAAGAAGCCGCTTCTTCGCCTCCGGGAGAATCGGCGAGCGGCAGCTTCCCAAAGGCGAAGATGCAAGCTGCAGCACACAGGCACAGTGTGGGCAGCCTTCAGACTTAGAGAAAACAGTACTTTACCACTCTCCTGCCTTTTCCATGGTTATTCTATTGGAAAAGAACGAGTTTTGGACAACTACCTTTCATTCTTGCCAAACTCTTTGCAGACCTGCGTGCAAGCTTTAGAACAAGATTTTGGATGTTTTCTTTCCTGGCAGAGTTTCTCCTTGCAAGATATGGTGGAAAAGCTTTTGGCTGAGTGTAGAGCGGCAAGACACGCAGAAGACGCAGATACGCAGCTCTCCGAAGCTAAGTGCCGGTCCCGGGCTTCTTTCGGCACAAACCGCTCTCAGGAGCTCCCTGCGCTCGCCACAATGCTCTGTGTGCGAAGAAGCCGCTTCTTCGCCTCCGGGAGAGTCGGCGAGCGGCAGCTTCCCAAAGGCGAAGATGCAAGCTGCAGCACACAGGCAAGTGTGGGCAGCCTTCAGACTTAGAGAAAACAGTACTTTACCACTCTCCTGCCTTTTCCATGGTTATTCTATTGGAAAAGAACGAGTTTTGGACAACTACCTTTCATTCTTGCCAAACTCTTTGCAGACCCCCGTGCAAGCTTTAGAACAAGATTTTGGATGTTTTCTTTCCTGGCAGAGTTTCTCCTTGCAAGATATGGTGGAAAAGCTTTTTGCTGAGTGTAGAGCGGCAAGACACGCAGAAGACGCAGATACGCAGCTCTCCGAAGCTAAGTGCCGGTCCCGGGCTTCTTTCGGCACAAACCGCTCTCAGGAGCTCCCTGCGCTCGCCACAATGCTCTGTGTGCGAAGAAGCCGCTTCTTCGCCTCCGGGAGAATCGGCGAGCGGCAGCTTCCCAAAGGCGAAGATGCAAGCTGCAGCACACAGGCACAGTGTGGGCAGCATTCAGACTTAGAGAAAACAGTACTTTACCACTCTCCTGCCTTTTCCATGGTTATTCTATTGGAAAAGAACGAGTTTTGGACAACTACCTTTCATTCTTGCCAAACTCTTTGCAGACCCCCGTGCAAGCTTTAGAACAAGATTTTGGATGTTTTCTTTCCTGGCAGAGTTTCTCCTTGCAAGATATGGTGGAAAAGCTTTTGGCTGAGTGTAGAGCGGCAAGACACGCAGAAGACGCAGATACGCAGCTCTCCGAAGCTAAGTGCCGGTCCCGGGCTTCTTTCGGCACAAACCGCTCTCAGGAGCTCCCTGCGCTCGCCACAATGCTCTGTGTGCGAAGAAGCCGCTTCTTCGCCTGCGGGAGAATCGGCGAGCGGCAGCTTCCCAAAGGCGAAGATGCAAGCTGCAGCACACAGGCACAGTGTGGGCAGCCTTCAGACTTAGAGAAAACAGTACTTTACCACTCTCCTGCCTTTTCCATGGTTATTCTATTGGAAAAGAACGAGTTTTGGACAACTACCTTTCATTCTTGCCAAACTCTTTGCAGACCCCCGTGCAAGCTTTAGAACAAGATTTTGGATGTTTTCTTTCCTGGCAGAGTTTCTCCTTGCAAGATATGGTGGAAAAGCTTTTGGCTGAGTGTAGAGCGGCAAGACACGCAGAAGACGCGGATACGCAGCTCTCCGAAGCTAAGTGCCGGTCCCGGGCTTCTTTCGGCACAAACCGCTCTCAGGAGCTCCCTGCGCTCGCCACAATGCTCTGTGTGCGAAGAAGCCGCTTCTTCGCCTCCGGGAGAATCGGCGAGCGGCAGCTTCCCAAAGGCGAAGATGCAAGCTGCAGCACACAGGCACAGTGTGGGCAGCATTCAGACTTAGAGAAAACAGTACTTTACCACTCTCCTGCCTTTTCCATGGTTATTCTATTGGAAAAGAACGAGTTTTGGACAACTACCTTTCATTCTTGCCAAACTCTTTGCAGACCCCCGTGCAAGCTTTAGAACAAGATTTTGGATGTTTTCTTTCCTGGCAGAGTTTCTCCTTGCAAGATATGGTGGAAAAGCTTTTTGCTGAGTGTAGAGCGGCAAGACACGCAGAAGACGCAGATACGCAGCTCTCCGAAGCTAAGTGCCGGTCCCGGGCTTCTTTCGGCACAAACCGCTCTCAGGAGCTCCCTGCGCTCGCCACAATGCTCTGTGTGCGAAGAAGCCGCTTCTTCGCCTCCGGGAGAATCGGCGAGCGGCAGCTTCCCAAAGGCGAAGATGCAAGCTGCAGCACGCAGGCACAGTGTGGGCAGCCTTCAGACTTAGAGAAAACAGTACTTTACCACTCTCCTGCCTTTTCCATGGTTATTCTATTGGAAAAGAACGAGTTTTGGACAACTACCTTTCATTCTTGCCAAACTCTTTGCAGACCCCCGTGCAAGCTTTAGAACAAGATTTTGGATGTTTTCTTTCCTGGCAGAGTTTCTCCTTGCAAGATATGGTGGAAAAGCTTTTGGCTGAGTGTAGAGCGGCAAGACACGCAGAAGACGCAGATACGCAGCTCTCCGAAGCTAAGTGCCGGTCCCGGGCTTCTTTCGGCACAAACCGCTCTCAGGAGCTCCCTGCGCTCGCCACAATGCTCTGTGTGCGAAGAAGCCGCTTCTTCGCCTCCGGGAGAATCGGCGAGCGGCAGCTTCCCAAAGGCGAAGATGCAAGCTGCAGCACACAGGCACAGTGTGGGCAGCCTTCAGACTTAGAGAAAACAGTACTTTACCACTCTCCTGCCTTTTCCATGGTTATTCTATTGGAAAAGAACGAGTTTTGGACAACTACCTTTCATTCTTGCCAAACTCTTTGCAGACCCCCGTGCAAGCTTTAGAACAAGATTTTGGATGTTTTCTTTCCTGGCAGAGTTTCTCCTTGCAAGATATGGTGGAAAAGCTTTTGGCTGAGTGTAGAGCGGCAAGACACGCAGAAGACGCAGATACGCAGCTCTCCGAAGCTAAGTGCCGGTCCCGGGCTTCTTTCGGCACAAACCGCTCTCAGGAGCTCCCTGCGCTCGCCACAATGCTCTGTGTGCGAAGAAGCCGCTTCTTCGCCTCCGGGAGAATCGGCGAGCGGCAGCTTCCCAAAGGCGAAGATGCAAGCTGCAGCACGCAGGCACAGTGTGGGCAGCCTTCAGACTTAGAGAAAACAGTACTTTACCACTCTCCTGCCTTTTCCATGGTTATTCTATTGGAAAAGAACGAGTTTTGGACAACTACCTTTCATTCTTGCCAAACTCTTTGCAGACCCCCGTGCAAGCTTTAGAACAAGATTTTGGATGTTTTCTTTCCTGGCAGAGTTTCTCCTTGCAAGATATGGTGGAAAAGCTTTTTGCTGAGTGTAGAGCGGCAAGACACGCAGAAGACGCAGATACGCAGCTCTCCGAAGCTAAGTGCCGGTCCCGGGCTTCTTTCGGCACAAACCGCTCTCAGGAGCTCCCTGCGCTCGCCACAATGCTCTGTGTGCGAAGAAGCCGCTTCTTCGCCTGCGGGAGAATCGGCGAGCGGCAGCTTCCCAAAGGCGAAGATGCAAGCTGCAGCACACAGGCACAGTGTGGGCAGCCTTCAGACTTAGAGAAAACAGTACTTTACCACTCTCCTGCCTTTTCCATGGTTATTCTATTGGAAAAGAACGAGTTTTGGACAACTACCTTTCATTCTTGCCAAACTCTTTGCAGACCTCCGTGCAAGCTTTAGAACAAGATTTTGGATGTTTTCTTTCCTGGCAGAGTTTCTCCTTGCAAGATATGGTGGAAAAGCTTTTTGCTGAGTGTAGAGCGGCAAGACACGCAGAAGACGCAGATACGCAGCTCTCCGAAGCTAAGTGCCGGTCCCGGGCTTCTTTCGGCACAAACCGCTCTCAGGAGCTCCCTGCGCTCGCCACAATGCTCTGTGTGCGAAGAAGCCGCTTCTTCGCCTCCGGGAGAATCGGCGAGCGGCAGCTTGCCAAAGGCGAAGATGCAAGCTGCAGCACACAGGCACAGTGTGGGCAGCATTCAGACTTAGAGAAAACAGTACTTTACCACTCTCCTGCCTTTTCCATGGTTATTCTATTGGAAAAGAACGAGTTTTGGACAACTACCTTTCATTCTTGCCAAACTCTTTGCAGACCCCCGTGCAAGCTTTAGAACAAGATTTTGGATGTTTTCTTTCCTGGCAGAGTTTCTCCTTGCAAGATATGGTGGAAAAGCTTTTGGCTGAGTGTAGAGCGGCAAGACACGCAGAAGACGCAGATACGCAGCTCTCCGAAGCTAAGTGCCGGTCCCGGGCTTCTTTCGGCACAAACCGCTCTCAGGAGCTCCCTGCGCTCGCCACAATGCTCTGTGTGCGAAGAAGCCGCTTCTTCGCCTCCGGGAGAATCGGCGAGCGGCAGCTTCCCAAAGGCGAAGATGCAAGCTGCAGCACGCAGGCACAGTGTGGGCAGCCTTCAGACTTAGAGAAAACAGTACTTTACCACTCTCCTGCCTTTTCCATGGTTATTCTATTGGAAAAGAACGAGTTTTGGACAACTACCTTTCATTCTTGCCAAACTCTTTGCAGACCCCCGTGCAAGCTTTAGAACAAGATTTTGGATGTTTTCTTTCCTGGCAGAGTTTCTCCTTGCAAGATATGGTGGAAAAGCTTTTGGCTGAGTGTAGAGCGGCAAGACACGCAGAAGACGCAGATACGCAGCTCTCCGAAGCTAAGTGCCGGTCCCGGGCTTCTTTCGGCACAAACCGCTCTCAGGAGCTCCCTGCGCTCGCCACAATGCTCTGTGTGCGAAGAAGCCGCTTCTTCGCCTCCGGGAGAATCGGCGAGCGGCAGCTTCCCAAAGGCGAAGATGCAAGCTGCAGCACACAGGCAAGTGTGGGCAGCCTTCAGACTTAGAGAAAACAGTACTTTACCACTCTCCTGCCTTTTCCATGGTTATTCTATTGGAAAAGAACGAGTTTTGGACAACTACCTTTCATTCTTGCCAAACTCTTTGCAGACCCCCGTGCAAGCTTTAGAACAAGATTTTGGATGTTTTCTTTCCTGGCAGAGTTTCTCCTTGCAAGATATGGTGGAAAAGCTTTTTGCTGAGTGTAGAGCGGCAAGACACGCAGAAGACGCAGATACGCAGCTCTCCGAAGCTAAGTGCCGGTCCCGGGCTTCTTTCGGCACAAACCGCTCTCAGGAGCTCCCTGCGCTCGCCACAATGCTCTGTGTGCGAAGAAGCCGCTTCTTCGCCTCCAGGAGAATCGGCGAGCGGCAGCTTCCCAAAGGCGAAGATGCAAGCTGCAGCACACAGGCACAGTGTGGGCAGCATTCAGACTTAGAGAAAACAGTACTTTACCACTCTCCTGCCTTTTCCATGGTTATTCTATTGGAAAAGAACGAGTTTTGGACAACTACCTTTCATTCTTGCCAAACTCTTTGCAGACCCCCGTGCAAGCTTTAGAACAAGATTTTGGATGTTTTCTTTCCTGGCAGAGTTTCTCCTTGCAAGATATGGTGGAAAAGCTTTTGGCTGAGTGTAGAGCGGCAAGACACGCAGAAGACGCAGATACGCAGCTCTCCGAAGCTAAGTGCCGGTCCCGGGCTTCTTTCGGCACAAACCGCTCTCAGGAGCTCCCTGCGCTCGCCACAATGCTCTGTGTGCGAAGAAGCCGCTTCTTCGCCTCCGGGAGAATCGGCGAGCGGCAGCTTGCCAAAGGCGAAGATGCAAGCTGCAGCACACAGGCACAGTGTGGGCAGCCTTCAGACTTAGAGAAAACAGTACTTTACCACTCTCCTGCCTTTTCCATGGTTATTCTATTGGAAAAGAACGAGTTTTGGACAACTACCTTTCATTCTTGCCAAACTCTTTGCAGACCCCCGTGCAAGCTTTAGAACAAGATTTTGGATGTTTTCTTTCCTGGCAGAGTTTCTCCTTGCAAGATATGGTGGAAAAGCTTTTTGCTGAGTGTAGAGCGGCAAGACACGCAGAAGACGCGGATACGCAGCTCTCCGAAGCTAAGTGCCGGTCCCGGGCTTCTTTCGGCACAAACCGCTCTCAGGAGCTCCCTGCGCTCGCCACAATGCTCTGTGTGCGAAGAAGCCGCTTCTTCGCCTCCGGGAGAATCGGCGAGCGGCAGCTTCCCAAAGGCGAAGATGCAAGCTGCAGCACACAGGCACAGTGTGGGCAGCCTTCAGACTTAGAGAAAACAGTACTTTACCACTCTCCTGCCTTTTCCATGGTTATTCTATTGGAAAAGAACGAGTTTTGGACAACTACCTTTCATTCTTGCCAAACTCTTTGCAGACCCCCGTGCAAGCTTTAGAACAAGATTTTGGATGTTTTCTTTCCTGGCAGAGTTTCTCCTTGCAAGATATGGTGGAAAAGCTTTTTGCTGAGTGTAGAGCGGCAAGACACGCAGAAGACGCAGATACGCAGCTCTCCGAAGCTAAGTGCCGGTCCCGGGCATCTTTCGGCACAAACCGCTCTCAGGAGCTCCCTGCGCTCGCCACAATGCTCTGTGTGCGAAGAAGCCGCTTCTTCGCCTCCAGGAGAATCGGCGAGCGGCAGCTTCCCAAAGGCGAAGATGCAAGCTGCAGCACACAGGCACAGTGTGGGCAGCATTCAGACTTAGAGAAAACAGTACTTTACCACTCTCCTGCCTTTTCCATGGTTATTCTATTGGAAAAGAACGAGTTTTGGACAACTACCTTTCATTCTTGCCAAACTCTTTGCAGACCCCCGTGCAAGCTTTAGAACAAGATTTTGGATGTTTTCTTTCCTGGCAGAGTTTCTCCTTGCAAGATATGGTGGAAAAGCTTTTTGCTGAGTGTAGAGCGGCAAGACACGCAGAAGACGCAGATACGCAGCTCTCCGAAGCTAAGTGCCGGTCCCGGGCTTCTTTCGGCACAAACCGCTCTCAGGAGCTCCCTGCGCTCGCCACAATGCTCTGTGTGCGAAGAAGCCGCTTCTTCGCCTCCGGGAGAATCGGCGAGCGGCAGCTTGCCAAAGGCGAAGATGCAAGCTGCAGCACACAGGCACAGTGTGGGCAGCCTTCAGACTTAGAGAAAACAGTACTTTACCACTCTCCTGCCTTTTCCATGGTTATTCTATTGGAAAAGAACGAGTTTTGGACAACTACCTTTCATTCTTGCCAAACTCTTTGCAGACCCCCGTGCAAGCTTTAGAACAAGATTTTGGATGTTTTCTTTCCTGGCAGAGTTTCTCCTTGCAAGATATGGTGGAAAAGCTTTTTGCTGAGTGTAGAGCGGCAAGACACGCAGAAGACGCGGATACGCAGCTCTCCGAAGCTAAGTGCCGGTCCCGGGCTTCTTTCGGCACAAACCGCTCTCAGGAGCTCCCTGCGCTCGCCACAATGCTCTGTGTGCGAAGAAGCCGCTTCTTCGCCTCCGGGAGAATCGGCGAGCGGCAGCTTCCCAAAGGCGAAGATGCAAGCTGCAGCACACAGGCACAGTGTGGGCAGCCTTCAGACTTAGAGAAAACAGTACTTTACCACTCTCCTGCCTTTTCCATGGTTATTCTATTGGAAAAGAACGAGTTTTGGACAACTACCTTTCATTCTTGCCAAACTCTTTGCAGACCCCCGTGCAAGCTTTAGAACAAGATTTTGGATGTTTTCTTTCCTGGCAGAGTTTCTCCTTGCAAGATATGGTGGAAAAGCTTTTTGCTGAGTGTAGAGCGGCAAGACACGCAGAAGACGCAGATACGCAGCTCTCCGAAGCTAAGTGCCGGTCCCGGGCATCTTTCGGCACAAACCGCTCTCAGGAGCTCCCTGCGCTCGCCACAATGCTCTGTGTGCGAAGAAGCCGCTTCTTCGCCTCCAGGAGAATCGGCGAGCGGCAGCTTCCCAAAGGCGAAGATGCAAGCTGCAGCACACAGGCACAGTGTGGGCAGCATTCAGACTTAGAGAAAACAGTACTTTACCACTCTCCTGCCTTTTCCATGGTTATTCTATTGGAAAAGAACGAGTTTTGGACAACTACCTTTCATTCTTGCCAAACTCTTTGCAGACCCCCGTGCAAGCTTTAGAACAAGATTTTGGATGTTTTCTTTCCTGGCAGAGTTTCTCCTTGCAAGATATGGTGGAAAAGCTTTTTGCTGAGTGTAGAGCGGCAAGACACGCAGAAGACGCAGATACGCAGCTCTCCGAAGCTAAGTGCCGGTCCCGGGCTTCTTTCGGCACAAACCGCTCTCAGGAGCTCCCTGCGCTCGCCACAATGCTCTGTGTGCGAAGAAGCCGCTTCTTCGCCTCCGGGAGAATCGGCGAGCGGCAGCTTGCCAAAGGCGAAGATGCAAGCTGCAGCACACAGGCACAGTGTGGGCAGCCTTCAGACTTAGAGAAAACAGTACTTTACCACTCTCCTGCCTTTTCCATGGTTATTCTATTGGAAAAGAACGAGTTTTGGACAACTACCTTTCATTCTTGCCAAACTCTTTGCAGACCCCCGTGCAAGCTTTAGAACAAGATTTTGGATGTTTTCTTTCCTGGCAGAGTTTCTCCTTGCAAGATATGGTGGAAAAGCTTTTTGCTGAGTGTAGAGCGGCAAGACACGCAGAAGACGCGGATACGCAGCTCTCCGAAGCTAAGTGCCGGTCCCGGGCTTCTTTCGGCACAAACCGCTCTCAGGAGCTCCCTGCGCTCGCCACAATGCTCTGTGTGCGAAGAAGCCGCTTCTTCGCCTCCGGGAGAATCGGCGAGCGGCAGCTTCCCAAAGGCGAAGATGCAAGCTGCAGCACACAGGCACAGTGTGGGCAGCATTCAGACTTAGAGAAAACAGTACTTTACCACTCTCCTGCCTTTTCCAGGGTTATTCTATTGGAAAAGAACGAGTTTTGGACAACTACCTTTCATTCTTGCCAAACTCTTTGCAGACCCCCGTGCAAGCTTTAGAACAAGATTTTGGATGTTTTCTTTCCTGGCAGAGTTTCTCCTTGCAAGATATGGTGGAAAAGCTTTTTGCTGAGTGTAGAGCGGCAAGACACGCAGAAGACGCAGATACGCAGCTCTCCGAAGCTAAGTGCCGGTCCCGGGCTTCTTTCGGCACAAACCGCTCTCAGGAGCTCCCTGCGCTCGCCACAATGCTCTGTGTGCGAAGAAGCCGCTTCTTCGCCTCCGGGAGAATCGGCGAGCGGCAGCTTCCCAAAGGCGAAGATGCAAGCTGCAGCACACAGGCACAGTGTGGGCAGCCTTCAGACTTAGAGAAAACAGTACTTTACCACTCTCCTGCCTTTTCCATGGTTATTCTATTGGAAAAGAACGAGTTTTGGACAACTACCTTTCATTCTTGCCAAACTCTTTGCAGACCCCCGTGCAAGCTTTAGAACAAGATTTTGGATGTTTTCTTTCCTGGCAGAGTTTCTCCTTGCAAGATATGGTGGAAAAGCTTTTTGCTGAGTGTAGAGCGGCAAGACACGCAGAAGACGCAGATACGCAGCTCTCCGAAGCTAAGTGCCGGTCCCGGGCTTCTTTCGGCACAAACCGCTCTCAGGAGCTCCCTGCGCTCGCCACAATGCTCTGTGTGCGAAGAAGCCGCTTCTTCGCCTCCGGGAGAATCGGCGAGCGGCAGCTTCCCAAAGGCGAAGATGCAAGCTGCAGCACGCAGGCACAGTGTGGGCAGCCTTCAGACTTAGAGAAAACAGTACTTTACCACTCTCCTGCCTTTTCCATGGTTATTCTATTGGAAAAGAACGAGTTTTGGACAACTACCTTTCATTCTTGCCAAACTCTTTGCAGACCCCCGTGCAAGCTTTAGAACAAGATTTTGGATGTTTTCTTTCCTGGCAGAGTTTCTCCTTGCAAGATATGGTGGAAAAGCTTTTTGCTGAGTGTAGAGCGGCAAGACACGCAGAAGACGCAGATACGCAGCTCTCCGAAGCTAAGTGCCGGTCCCGGGCTTCTTTCGGCACAAACCGCTCTCAGGAGCTCCCTGCGCTCGCCACAATGCTCTGTGTGCGAAGAAGCAGCTTCTTCGCCTCCTGGAGAATCGGCGAGCGGCAGCTTCCCAAAGGCGAAGATGCAAGCTGCAGCACACAGGCACAGTGTGGGCAGCCTTCAGACTTAGAGAAAACAGTACTTTACCACTCTCCTGCCTTTTCCATGGTTATTCTATTGGAAAAGAACGAGTTTTGGACAACTACCTTTCATTCTTGCCAAACTCTTTGCAGACCCCCGTGCAAGCTTTAGAACAAGATTTTGGATGTTTTCTTTCCTGGCAGAGTTTCTCCTTGCAAGATATGGTGGAAAAGCTTTTGGCTGAGTGTAGAGCGGCAAGACACGCAGAAGACGCAGATACGCAGCTCTCCGAAGCTAAGTGCCGGTCCCGGGCTTCTTTCGGCACAAACCGCTCTCAGGAGCTCCCTGCGCTCGCCACAATGCTCTGTGTGCGAAGAAGCCGCTTCTTCGCCTCCGGGAGAATCGGCGAGCGGCAGCTTCCCAAAGGCGAAGATGCAAGCTGCAGCACACAGGCACAGTGTGGGCAGCCTTCAGACTTAGAGAAAACAGTACTTTACCACTCTCCTGCCTTTTCCATGGTTATTCTATTGGAAAAGAACGAGTTTTGGACAACTACCTTTCATTCTTGCCAAACTCTTTGCAGACCCCCGTGCAAGCTTTAGAACAAGATTTTGGATGTTTTCTTCCCTGGCAGAGTTTCTCCTTGCAAGATATGGTGAAAAAGCTTTTGGCTGAGTGTTGAGCGGCAAGACACGCAGAAGACGCAGATACGCAGCTCTCCGAAGCTAAGTGCCGGTCCTGGGCTTCTTTCGGCACAAACCGCTCTCAGGAGCTCCCTGCGCTCGCCACAATGCTCTGTGTGTGAAGAAGCCGCTTCTTCGCCTCCGGGAGAATCGGCGAGCGGCAGCTTCCCAAAGGCGAAGATGCAAGCTGCAGCACACAGGCACAGTGTGGGCAGCCTTCAGACTTAGAGAAAACAGTACTTTACCACTCTCCTGCCTTATCCATGTTTATTCTATTGGAAAAGAACGAGTTTTGGACAACTACCTTTCATTCTTGCCAAACTCTTTGCAGACCCCCGTGCAAGCTTTAGAACAAGATTTTGGATGTTTTCTTTCCTGGCAGAGTTTCTCCTTGCAAGATATGGTGGAAAAGCTTTTGGCTGAGTGTAGAGCGGCAAGACACGCAGAAGACGCAGATACGCAGCTCTCCGAAGCTAAGTGCCGGTCCCGGGCTTCTTTCGGCACAAACCGCTCTCAGGAGCTCCCTGCGCTCGCCACAATGCTCTGTGTGCGAAGAAGCCGCTTCTTCGCCTCCGGGAGAATCGGCGAGCGGCAGCTTGCCAAAGGCGAAGATGCAAGCTGCAGCACACAGGCACAGTGTGGGCAGCATTCAGACTTAGAGAAAACAGTACTTTACCACTCTCCTGCCTTTTCCATGGTTATTCTATTGGAAAAGAACGAGTTTTGGACAACTACCTTTCATTCTTGCCAAACTCTTTGCAGACCCCCGTGCAAGCTTTAGAACAAGATTTTGGATGTTTTCTTTCCTGGCAGAGTTTCTCCTTGCAAGATATGGTGGAAAAGCTTTTGGCTGAGTGTAGAGCGGCAAGACACGCAGAAGACGCAGATACGCAGCTCTCCGAAGCTAAGTGCCGGTCCCGGGCTTCTTTCGGCACAAACCGCTCTCAGGAGCTCCCTGCGCTCGCCACAATGCTCTGTGTGCGAAGAAGCCGCTTCTTCGCCTCCGGGAGAATCGGCGAGCGGCAGCTTCCCAAAGGCGAAGATGCAAGCTGCAGCACGCAGGCACAGTGTGGGCAGCCTTCAGACTTAGAGAAAACAGTACTTTACCACTCTCCTGCCTTTTCCATGGTTATTCTATTGGAAAAGAACGAGTTTTGGACAACTACCTTTCATTCTTGCCAAACTCTTTGCAGACCCCCGTGCAAGCTTTAGAACAAGATTTTGGATGTTTTCTTTCCTGGCAGAGTTTCTCCTTGCAAGATATGGTGGAAAAGCTTTTGGCTGAGTGTAGAGCGGCAAGACACGCAGAAGACGCAGATACGCAGCTCTCCGAAGCTAAGTGCCGGTCCCGGGCTTCTTTCGGCACAAACCGCTCTCAGGAGCTCCCTGCGCTCGCCACAATGCTCTGTGTGCGAAGAAGCCGCTTCTTCGCCTGCGGGAGAATCGGCGAGCGGCAGCTTCCCAAAGGCGAAGATGCAAGCTGCAGCACACAGGCACAGTGTGGGCAGCCTTCAGACTTAGAGAAAACAGTACTTTACCACTCTCCTGCCTTTTCCATGGTTATTCTATTGGAAAAGAACGAGTTTTGGACAACTACCTTTCATTCTTGCCAAACTCTTTGCAGACCCCCGTGCAAGCTTTAGAACAAGATTTTGGATGTTTTCTTTCCTGGCAGAGTTTCTCCTTGCAAGATATGGTGGAAAAGCTTTTGGCTGAGTGTAGAGCGGCAAGACACGCAGAAGACGCAGATACGCAGCTCTCCGAAGCTAAGTGCCGGTCCCGGGCTTCTTTCGGCACAAACCGCTCTCAGGAGCTCCCTGCGCTCGCCACAATGCTCTGTGTGCGAAGAAGCCGCTTCTTCGCCTGCGGGAGAATCGGCGAGCGGCAGCTTCCCAAAGGCGAAGATGCAAGCTGCAGCACACAGGCACAGTGTGGGCAGCCTTCAGACTTAGAGAAAACAGTACTTTACCACTCTCCTGCCTTTTCCATGGTTATTCTATTGGAAAAGAACGAGTTTTGGACAACTACCTTTCATTCTTGCCAAACTCTTTGCAGACCCCCGTGCAAGCTTTAGAACAAGATTTTGGATGTTTTCTTTCCTGGCAGAGTTTCTCCTTGCAAGATATGGTGGAAAAGCTTTTTGCTGAGTGTAGAGCGGCAAGACACGCAGAAGACGCAGATACGCAGCTCTCCGAAGCTAAGTGCCGGTCCCGGGCTTCTTTCGGCACAAACCGCTCTCAGGAGCTCCCTGCGCTCGCCACAATGCTCTGTGTGCGAAGAAGCCGCTTCTTCGCCTCCGGGAGAATCGGCGAGCGGCAGCTTCCCAAAGGCGAAGATGCAAGCTGCAGCACGCAGGCACAGTGTGGGCAGCCTTCAGACTTAGAGAAAACAGTACTTTACCACTCTCCTGCCTTTTCCATGGTTATTCTATTGGAAAAGAACGAGTTTTGGACAACTACCTTTCATTCTTGCCAAACTCTTTGCAGACCCCCGTGCAAGCTTTAGAACAAGATTTTGGATGTTTTCTTTCCTGGCAGAGTTTCTCCTTGCAAGATATGGTGGAAAAGCTTTTTGCTGAGTGTAGAGCGGCAAGACACGCAGAAGACGCAGATACGCAGCTCTCCGAAGCTAAGTGCCGGTCCCGGGCTTCTTTCGGCACAAACCGCTCTCAGGAGCTCCCTGCGCTCGCCACAATGCTCTGTGTGCGAAGAAGCCGCTTCTTCGCCTCCGGGAGAATCGGCGAGCGGCAGCTTCCCAAAGGCGAAGATGCAAGCTGCAGCACACAGGCACAGTGTGGGCAGCCTTCAGACTTAGAGAAAACAGTACTTTACCACTCTCCTGCCTTTTCCATGGTTATTCTATTGGAAAAGAACGAGTTTTGGACAACTACCTTTCATTCTTGCCAAACTCTTTGCAGACCCCCGTGCAAGCTTTAGAACAAGATTTTGGATGTTTTCTTTCCTGGCAGAGTTTCTCCTTGCAAGATATGGTGGAAAAGCTTTTGGCTGAGTGTAGAGCGGCAAGACACGCAGAAGACGCAGATACGCAGCTCTCCGAAGCTAAGTGCCGGTCCCGGGCTTCTTTCGGCACAAACCGCTCTCAGGAGCTCCCTGCGCTCGCCACAATGCTCTGTGTGCGAAGAAGCCGCTTCTTCGCCTGCGGGAGAATCGTCGTGCGGCAGCTTGCCAAAGGCGAAGATGCAAGCTGCAGCACACAGGCACAGTGTGGGCAGCATTCAGACTTAGAGAAAACAGTACTTTACCACTCTCCTGCCTTTTCCATGGTTATTCTATTGGAAAAGAACGAGTTTTGGACAACTACCTTTCATTCTTGCCAAACTCTTTGCAGACCCCCGTGCAAGCTTTAGAACAAGATTTTGGATGTTTTCTTTCCTGGCAGAGTTTCTCCTTGCAAGATATGGTGGAAAAGCTTTTTGCTGAGTGTAGAGCGGCAAGACACGCAGAAGACGCAGATACGCAGCTCTCCGAAGCTAAGTGCCGGTCCCGGGCTTCTTTCGGCACAAACCGCTCTCAGGAGCTCCCTGCGCTCGCCACAATGCTCTGTGTGCGAAGAAGCCGCTTCTTCGCCTCCGGGAGAATCGGCGAGCGGCAGCTTCCCAAAGGCGAAGATGCAAGCTGCAGCACACAGGCAAGTGTGGGCAGCCTTCAGACTTAGAGAAAACAGTACTTTACCACTCTCCTGCCTTTTCCATGGTTATTCTATTGGAAAAGAACGAGTTTTGGACAACTACCTTTCATTCTTGCCAAACTCTTTGCAGACCCCCGTGCAAGCTTTAGAACAAGATTTTGGATGTTTTCTTTCCTGGCAGAGTTTCTCCTTGCAAGATATGGTGGAAAAGCTTTTGGCTGAGTGTAGAGCGGCAAGACACGCAGAAGACGCAGATACGCAGCTCTCCGAAGCTAAGTGCCGGTCCCGGGCTTCTTTCGGCACAAACCGCTCTCAGGAGCTCCCTGCGCTCGCCACAATGCTCTGTGTGCGAAGAAGCCGCTTCTTCGCCTCCGGGAGAATCGGCGAGCGGCAGCTTCCCAAAGGCGAAGATGCAAGCTGCAGCACGCAGGCACAGTGTGGGCAGCCTTCAGACTTAGAGAAAACAGTACTTTACCACTCTCCTGCCTTTTCCATGGTTATTCTATTGGAAAAGAACGAGTTTTGGACAACTACCTTTCATTCTTGCCAAACTCTTTGCAGACCCCCGTGCAAGCTTTAGAACAAGATTTTGGATGTTTTCTTTCCTGGCAGAGTTTCTCCTTGCAAGATATGGTGGAAAAGCTTTTGGCTGAGTGTAGAGCGGCAAGACACGCAGAAGACGCAGATACGCAGCTCTCCGAAGCTAAGTGCCGGTCCCGGGCTTCTTTCGGCACAAACCGCTCTCAGGAGCTCCCTGCGCTCGCCACAATGCTCTGTGTGCGAAGAAGCCGCTTCTTCGCCTCCGGGAGAATCGGCGAGCGGCAGCTTGCCAAAGGCGAAGATGCAAGCTGCAGCACACAGGCACAGTGTGGGCAGCATTCAGACTTAGAGAAAACAGTACTTTACCACTCTCCTGCCTTTTCCATGGTTATTCTATTGGAAAAGAACGAGTTTTGGACAACTACCTTTCATTCTTGCCAAACTCTTTGCAGACCCCCGTGCAAGCTTTAGAACAAGATTTTGGATGTTTTCTTTCCTGGCAGAGTTTCTCCTTGCAAGATATGGTGGAAAAGCTTTTTGCTGAGTGTAGAGCGGCAAGACACGCAGAAGACGCAGATACGCAGCTCTCCGAAGCTAAGTGCCGGTCCCGGGCTTCTTTCGGCACAAACCGCTCTCAGGAGCTCCCTGCGCTCGCCACAATGCTCTGTGTGCGAAGAAGCCGCTTCTTCGCCTGCGGGAGAATCGGCGAGCGGCAGCTTGCCAAAGGCGAAGATGCAAGCTGCAGCACACAGGCACAGTGTGGGCAGCCTTCAGACTTAGAGAAAACAGTACTTGACCACTCTCCTGCCTTTTCCATGGTTATTCTATTGGAAAAGAACGAGTTTTGGACAACTACCTTTCATTCTTGCCAAACTCTTTGCAGACCTCCGTGCAAGCTTTAGAACAAGATTTTGGATGTTTTCTTTCCTGGCAGAGTTTCTCCTTGCAAGATATGGTGGAAAAGCTTTTTGCTGAGTGTAGAGCGGCAAGACACGCAGAAGACGCAGATACGCAGCTCTCCGAAGCTAAGTGCCGGTCCCGGGCTTCTTTCGGCACAAACCGCTCTCAGGAGCTCCCTGCGCTCGCCACAATGCTCTGTGTGCGAAGAAGCCGCTTCTTCGCCTCCGGGAGAATCGGCGAGCGGCAGCTTCCCAAAGGCGAAGATGCAAGCTGCAGCACGCAGGCACAGTGTGGGCAGCCTTCAGACTTAGAGAAAACAGTACTTTACCACTCTCCTGCCTTTTCCATGGTTATTCTATTGGAAAAGAACGAGTTTTGGACAACTACCTTTCATTCTTGCCAAACTCTTTGCAGACCCCCGTGCAAGCTTTAGAACAAGATTTTGGATGTTTTCTTTCCTGGCAGAGTTTCTCCTTGCAAGATATGGTGGAAAAGCTTTTGGCTGAGTGTAGAGCGGCAAGACACGCAGAAGACGCAGATACGCAGCTCTCCGAAGCTAAGTGCCGGTCCCGGGCTTCTTTCGGCACAAACCGCTCTCAGGAGCTCCCTGCGCTCGCCACAATGCTCTGTGTGCGAAGAAGCCGCTTCTTCGCCTCCGGGAGAATCGGCGAGCGGCAGCTTGCCAAAGGCGAAGATGCAAGCTGCAGCACACAGGCACAGTGTGGGCAGCATTCAGACTTAGAGAAAACAGTACTTTACCACTCTCCTGCCTTTTCCATGGTTATTCTATTGGAAAAGAACGAGTTTTGGACAACTACCTTTCATTCTTGCCAAACTCTTTGCAGACCCCCGTGCAAGCTTTAGAACAAGATTTTGGATGTTTTCTTTCCTGGCAGAGTTTCTCCTTGCAAGATATGGTGGAAAAGCTTTTGGCTGAGTGTAGAGCGGCAAGACACGCAGAAGACGCAGATACGCAGCTCTCCGAAGCTAAGTGCCGGTCCCGGGCTTCTTTCGGCACAAACCGCTCTCAGGAGCTCCCTGCGCTCGCCACAATGCTCTGTGTGCGAAGAAGCCGCTTCTTCGCCTCCGGGAGAATCGGCGAGCGGCAGCTTCCCAAAGGCGAAGATGCAAGCTGCAGCACACAGGCACAGTGTGGGCAGCCTTCAGACTTAGAGAAAACAGTACTTTACCACTCTCCTGCCTTTTCCATGGTTATTCTATTGGAAAAGAACGAGTTTTGGACAACTACCTTTCATTCTTGCCAAACTCTTTGCAGACCCCCGTGCAAGCTTTAGAACAAGATTTTGGATGTTTTCTTTCCTGGCAGAGTTTCTCCTTGCAAGATATGGTGGAAAAGCTTTTGGCTGAGTGTAGAGCGGCAAGACACGCAGAAGACGCAGATACGCAGCTCTCCGAAGCTAAGTGCCGGTCCCGGGCTTCTTTCGGCACAAACCGCTCTCAGGAGCTCCCTGCGCTCGCCACAATGCTCTGTGTGCGAAGAAGCCGCTTCTTCGCCTCCGGGAGAATCGGCGAGCGGCAGCTTGCCAAAGGCGAAGATGCAAGCTGCAGCACACAGGCACAGTGTGGGCAGCCTTCAGACTTAGAGAAAACAGTACTTTACCACTCTCCTGCCTTTTCCATGGTTATTCTATTGGAAAAGAACGAGTTTTGGACAACTACCTTTCATTCTTGCCAAACTCTTTGCAGACCCCCGTGCAAGCTTTAGAACAAGATTTTGGATGTTTTCTTTCCTGGCAGAGTTTCTCCTTGCAAGATATGGTGGAAAAGCTTTTTGCTGAGTGTAGAGCGGCAAGACACGCAGAAGACGCGGATACGCAGCTCTCCGAAGCTAAGTGCCGGTCCCGGGCTTCTTTCGGCACAAACCGCTCTCAGGAGCTCCCTGCGCTCGCCACAATGCTCTGTGTGCGAAGAAGCCGCTTCTTCGCCTCCGGGAGAATCGGCGAGCGGCAGCTTCCCAAAGGCGAAGATGCAAGCTGCAGCACACAGGCACAGTGTGGGCAGCCTTCAGACTTAGAGAAAACAGTACTTTACCACTCTCCTGCCTTTTCCATGGTTATTCTATTGGAAAAGAACGAGTTTTGGACAACTACCTTTCATTCTTGCCAAACTCTTTGCAGACCCCCGTGCAAGCTTTAGAACAAGATTTTGGATGTTTTCTTTCCTGGCAGAGTTTCTCCTTGCAAGATATGGTGGAAAAGCTTTTTGCTGAGTGTAGAGCGGCAAGACACGCAGAAGACGCAGATACGCAGCTCTCCGAAGCTAAGTGCCGGTCCCGGGCTTCTTTCGGCACAAACCGCTCTCAGGAGCTCCCTGCGCTCGCCACAATGCTCTGTGTGCGAAGAAGCCGCTTCTTCGCCTCCGGGAGAATCGGCGAGCGGCAGCTTCCCAAAGGCGAAGATGCAAGCTGCAGCACACAGGCACAGTGTGGGCAGCCTTCAGACTTAGAGAAAACAGTACTTTACCACTCTCCTGCCTTTTCCATGGTTATTCTATTGGAAAAGAACGAGTTTTGGACAACTACCTTTCATTCTTGCCAAACTCTTTGCAGACCCCCGTGCAAGCTTTAGAACAAGATTTTGGATGTTTTCTTTCCTGGCAGAGTTTCTCCTTGCAAGATATGGTGGAAAAGCTTTTGGCTGAGTGTAGAGCGGCAAGACACGCAGAAGACGCAGATACGCAGCTCTCCGAAGCTAAGTGCCGGTCCCGGGCTTCTTTCGGCACAAACCGCTCTCAGGAGCTCCCTGCGCTCGCCACAATGCTCTGTGTGCGAAGAAGCCGCTTCTTCGCCTCCGGGAGAATCGGCGAGCGGCAGCTTCCCAAAGGCGAAGATGCAAGCTGCAGCACGCAGGCACAGTGTGGGCAGCCTTCAGACTTAGAGAAAACAGTACTTTACCACTCTCCTGCCTTTTCCATGGTTATTCTATTGGAAAAGAACGAGTTTTGGACAACTACCTTTCATTCTTGCCAAACTCTTTGCAGACCCCCGTGCAAGCTTTAGAACAAGATTTTGGATGTTTTCTTTCCTGGCAGAGTTTCTCCTTGCAAGATATGGTGGAAAAGCTTTTTGCTGAGTGTAGAGCGGCAAGACACGCAGAAGACGCAGATACGCAGCTCTCCGAAGCTAAGTGCCGGTCCCGGGCTTCTTTCGGCACAAACCGCTCTCAGGAGCTCCCTGCGCTCGCCGCAATGCTCTGTGTGCGAAGAAGCCGCTTCTTCGCCTCCGGGAGAATCGGCGAGCGGCAGCTTGCCAAAGGCGAAGATGCAAGCTGCAGCACACAGGCACAGTGTGGGCAGCATTCAGACTTAGAGAAAACAGTACTTTACCACTCTCCTGCCTTTTCCATGGTTATTCTATTGGAAAAGAACGAGTTTTGGACAACTACCTTTCATTCTTGCCAAACTCTTTGCAGACCCCCGTGCAAGCTTTAGAACAAGATTTTGGATGTTTTCTTTCCTGGCAGAGTTTCTCCTTGCAAGATATGGTGGAAAAGCTTTTGGCTGAGTGTAGAGCGGCAAGACACGCAGAAGACGCAGATACGCAGCTCTCCGAAGCTAAGTGCCGGTCCCGGGCTTCTTTCGGCACAAACCGCTCTCAGGAGCTCCCTGCGCTCGCCACAATGCTCTGTGTGCGAAGAAGCCGCTTCTTCGCCTCCGGGAGAATCGGCGAGCGGCAGCTTCCCAAAGGCGAAGATGCAAGCTGCAGCACACAGGCACAGTGTGGGCAGCCTTCAGACTTAGAGAAAACAGTACTTTACCACTCTCCTGCCTTTTCCATGGTTATTCTATTGGAAAAGAACGAGTTTTGGACAACTACCTTTCATTCTTGCCAAACTCTTTGCAGACCTCCGTGCAAGCTTTAGAACAAGATTTTGGATGTTTTCTTTCCTGGCAGAGTTTCTCCTTGCAAGATATGGTGGAAAAGCTTTTTGCTGAGTGTAGAGCGGCAAGACACGCAGAAGACGCAGATACGCAGCTCTCCGAAGCTAAGTGCCGGTCCCGGGCTTCTTTCGGCACAAACCGCTCTCAGGAGCTCCCTGCGCTCGCCACAATGCTCTGTGTGCGAAGAAGCCGCTTCTTCGCCTCCGGGAGAATCGGCGAGCGGCAGCTTCCCAAAGGCGAAGATGCAAGCTGCAGCACACAGGCACAATGTGGGCAGCCTTCAGACTTAGAGAAAACAGTACTTTACCACTCTCCTGCCTTTTCCATGGTTATTCTATTGGAAAAGAACGAGTTTTGGACAACTACCTTTCATTCTTGCCAAACTCTTTGCAGACCCCCGTGCAAGCTTTAGAACAAGATTTTGGATGTTTTCTTTCCTGGCAGAGTTTCTCCTTGCAAGATATGGTGGAAAAGCTTTTGGCTGAGTGTAGAGCGGCAAGACACGCAGAAGACGCAGATACGCAGCTCTCCGAAGCTAAGTGCCGGTCCCGGGCTTCTTTCGGCACAAACCGCTCTCAGGAGCTCCCTGCGCTCGCCACAATGCTCTGTGTGCGAAGAAGCCGCTTCTTCGCCTCCGGGAGAATCGGCGAGCGGCAGCTTGCCAAAGGCGAAGATGCAAGCTGCAGCACACAGGCACAGTGTGGGCAGCATTCAGACTTAGAGAAAACAGTACTTTACCACTCTCCTGCCTTTTCCATGGTTATTCTATTGGAAAAGAACGAGTTTTGGACAACTACCTTTCATTCTTGCCAAACTCTTTGCAGACCCCCGTGCAAGCTTTAGAACAAGATTTTGGATGTTTTCTTTCCTGGCAGAGTTTCTCCTTGCAAGATATGGTGGAAAAGCTTTTTGCTGAGTGTAGAGCGGCAAGACACGCAGAAGACGCAGATACGCAGCTCTCCGAAGCTAAGTGCCGGTCCCGGGCTTCTTTCGGCACAAACCGCTCTCAGGAGCTCCCTGCGCTCGCCACAATGCTCTGTGTGCGAAGAAGCCGCTTCTTCGCCTGCGGGAGAATCGGCGAGCGGCAGCTTGCCAAAGGCGAAGATGCAAGCTGCAGCACACAGGCACAGTGTGGGCAGCCTTCAGACTTAGAGAAAACAGTACTTGACCACTCTCCTGCCTTTTCCATGGTTATTCTATTGGAAAAGAACGAGTTTTGGACAACTACCTTTCATTCTTGCCAAACTCTTTGCAGACCTCCGTGCAAGCTTTAGAACAAGATTTTGGATGTTTTCTTTCCTGGCAGAGTTTCTCCTTGCAAGATATGGTGGAAAAGCTTTTTGCTGAGTGTAGAGCGGCAAGACACGCAGAAGACGCAGATACGCAGCTCTCCGAAGCTAAGTGCCGGTCCCGGGCTTCTTTCGGCACAAACCGCTCTCAGGAGCTCCCTGCGCTCGCCACAATGCTCTGTGTGCGAAGAAGCCGCTTCTTCGCCTCCGGGAGAATCGGCGAGCGGCAGCTTCCCAAAGGCGAAGATGCAAGCTGCAGCACGCAGGCACAGTGTGGGCAGCCTTCAGACTTAGAGAAAACAGTACTTTACCACTCTCCTGCCTTTTCCATGGTTATTCTATTGGAAAAGAACGAGTTTTGGACAACTACCTTTCATTCTTGCCAAACTCTTTGCAGACCCCCGTGCAAGCTTTAGAACAAGATTTTGGATGTTTTCTTTCCTGGCAGAGTTTCTCCTTGCAAGATATGGTGGAAAAGCTTTTGGCTGAGTGTAGAGCGGCAAGACACGCAGAAGACGCAGATACGCAGCTCTCCGAAGCTAAGTGCCGGTCCCGGGCTTCTTTCGGCACAAACCGCTCTCAGGAGCTCCCTGCGCTCGCCACAATGCTCTGTGTGCGAAGAAGCCGCTTCTTCGCCTCCGGGAGAATCGGCGAGCGGCAGCTTGCCAAAGGCGAAGATGCAAGCTGCAGCACACAGGCACAGTGTGGGCAGCATTCAGACTTAGAGAAAACAGTACTTTACCACTCTCCTGCCTTTTCCATGGTTATTCTATTGGAAAAGAACGAGTTTTGGACAACTACCTTTCATTCTTGCCAAACTCTTTGCAGACCCCCGTGCAAGCTTTAGAACAAGATTTTGGATGTTTTCTTTCCTGGCAGAGTTTCTCCTTGCAAGATATGGTGGAAAAGCTTTTGGCTGAGTGTAGAGCGGCAAGACACGCAGAAGACGCAGATACGCAGCTCTCCGAAGCTAAGTGCCGGTCCCGGGCTTCTTTCGGCACAAACCGCTCTCAGGAGCTCCCTGCGCTCGCCACAATGCTCTGTGTGCGAAGAAGCCGCTTCTTCGCCTCCGGGAGAATCGGCGAGCGGCAGCTTCCCAAAGGCGAAGATGCAAGCTGCAGCACACAGGCACAGTGTGGGCAGCCTTCAGACTTAGAGAAAACAGTACTTTACCACTCTCCTGCCTTTTCCATGGTTATTCTATTGGAAAAGAACGAGTTTTGGACAACTACCTTTCATTCTTGCCAAACTCTTTGCAGACCCCCGTGCAAGCTTTAGAACAAGATTTTGGATGTTTTCTTTCCTGGCAGAGTTTCTCCTTGCAAGATATGGTGGAAAAGCTTTTGGCTGAGTGTAGAGCGGCAAGACACGCAGAAGACGCAGATACGCAGCTCTCCGAAGCTAAGTGCCGGTCCCGGGCTTCTTTCGGCACAAACCGCTCTCAGGAGCTCCCTGCGCTCGCCACAATGCTCTGTGTGCGAAGAAGCCGCTTCTTCGCCTCCGGGAGAATCGGCGAGCGGCAGCTTGCCAAAGGCGAAGATGCAAGCTGCAGCACACAGGCACAGTGTGGGCAGCCTTCAGACTTAGAGAAAACAGTACTTTACCACTCTCCTGCCTTTTCCATGGTTATTCTATTGGAAAAGAACGAGTTTTGGACAACTACCTTTCATTCTTGCCAAACTCTTTGCAGACCCCCGTGCAAGCTTTAGAACAAGATTTTGGATGTTTTCTTTCCTGGCAGAGTTTCTCCTTGCAAGATATGGTGGAAAAGCTTTTTGCTGAGTGTAGAGCGGCAAGACACGCAGAAGACGCAGATACGCAGCTCTCCGAAGCTAAGTGCCGGTCCCGGGCTTCTTTCGGCACAAACCGCTCTCAGGAGCTCCCTGCGCTCGCCACAATGCTCTGTGTGCGAAGAAGCCGCTTCTTCGCCTGCGGGAGAATCGGCGAGCGGCAGCTTCCCAAAGGCGAAGATGCAAGCTGCAGCACACAGGCACAGTGTGGGCAGCCTTCAGACTTAGAGAAAACAGTACTTTACCACTCTCCTGCCTTTTCCATGGTTATTCTATTGGAAAAGAACGAGTTTTGGACAACTACCTTTCATTCTTGCCAAACTCTTTGCAGACCCCCGTGCAAGCTTTAGAACAAGATTTTGGATGTTTTCTTTCCTGGCAGAGTTTCTCCTTGCAAGATATGGTGGAAAAGCTTTTGGCTGAGTGTAGAGCGGCAAGACACGCAGAAGCCGCAGATACGCAGCTCTCCGAAGCTAAGTGCCGGTCCCGGGCTTCTTTCGGCACAAACCGCTCTCAGGAGCTCCCTGCGCTCGCCACAATGCTCTGTGTGCGAAGAAGCCGCTTCTTCGCCTCCGGGAGAATCGGCGAGCGGCAGCTTCCCAAAGGCGAAGATGCAAGCTGCAGCACGCAGGCACAGTGTGGGCAGCCTTCAGACTTAGAGAAAACAGTACTTTACCACTCTCCTGCCTTTTCCATGGTTATTCTATTGGAAAAGAACGAGTTTTGGACAACTACCTTTCATTCTTGCCAAACTCTTTGCAGACCCCCGTGCAAGCTTTAGAACAAGATTTTGGATGTTTTCTTTCCTGGCAGAGTTTCTCCTTGCAAGATATGGTGGAAAAGCTTTTTGCTGAGTGTAGAGCGGCAAGACACGCAGAAGACGCAGATACGCAGCTCTCCGAAGCTAAGTGCCGGTCCCGGGCTTCTTTCGGCACAAACCGCTCTCAGGAGCTCCCTGCGCTCGCCGCAATGCTCTGTGTGCGAAGAAGCCGCTTCTTCGCCTCCGGGAGAATCGGCGAGCGGCAGCTTGCCAAAGGCGAAGATGCAAGCTGCAGCACACAGGCACAGTGTGGGCAGCATTCAGACTTAGAGAAAACAGTACTTTACCACTCTCCTGCCTTTTCCATGGTTATTCTATTGGAAAAGAACGAGTTTTGGACAACTACCTTTCATTCTTGCCAAACTCTTTGCAGACCCCCGTGCAAGCTTTAGAACAAGATTTTGGATGTTTTCTTTCCTGGCAGAGTTTCTCCTTGCAAGATATGGTGGAAAAGCTTTTGGCTGAGTGTAGAGCGGCAAGACACGCAGAAGACGCAGATACGCAGCTCTCCGAAGCTAAGTGCCGGTCCCGGGCTTCTTTCGGCACAAACCGCTCTCAGGAGCTCCCTGCGCTCGCCACAATGCTCTGTGTGCGAAGAAGCCGCTTCTTCGCCTCCGGGAGAATCGGCGAGCGGCAGCTTCCCAAAGGCGAAGATGCAAGCTGCAGCACACAGGCACAGTGTGGGCAGCCTTCAGACTTAGAGAAAACAGTACTTTACCACTCTCCTGCCTTTTCCATGGTTATTCTATTGGAAAAGAACGAGTTTTGGACAACTACCTTTCATTCTTGCCAAACTCTTTGCAGACCTCCGTGCAAGCTTTAGAACAAGATTTTGGATGTTTTCTTTCCTGGCAGAGTTTCTCCTTGCAAGATATGGTGGAAAAGCTTTTTGCTGAGTGTAGAGCGGCAAGACACGCAGAAGACGCAGATACGCAGCTCTCCGAAGCTAAGTGCCGGTCCCGGGCTTCTTTCGGCACAAACCGCTCTCAGGAGCTCCCTGCGCTCGCCACAATGCTCTGTGTGCGAAGAAGCCGCTTCTTCGCCTCCGGGAGAATCGGCGAGCGGCAGCTTCCCAAAGGCGAAGATGCAAGCTGCAGCACACAGGCACAATGTGGGCAGCCTTCAGACTTAGAGAAAACAGTACTTTACCACTCTCCTGCCTTTTCCATGGTTATTCTATTGGAAAAGAACGAGTTTTGGACAACTACCTTTCATTCTTGCCAAACTCTTTGCAGACCCCCGTGCAAGCTTTAGAACAAGATTTTGGATGTTTTCTTTCCTGGCAGAGTTTCTCCTTGCAAGATATGGTGGAAAAGCTTTTGGCTGAGTGTAGAGCGGCAAGACACGCAGAAGACGCAGATACGCAGCTCTCCGAAGCTAAGTGCCGGTCCCGGGCTTCTTTCGGCACAAACCGCTCTCAGGAGCTCCCTGCGCTCGCCACAATGCTCTGTGTGCGAAGAAGCCGCTTCTTCGCCTCCGGGAGAATCGGCGAGCGGCAGCTTGCCAAAGGCGAAGATGCAAGCTGCAGCACACAGGCACAGTGTGGGCAGCATTCAGACTTAGAGAAAACAGTACTTTACCACTCTCCTGCCTTTTCCATGGTTATTCTATTGGAAAAGAACGAGTTTTGGACAACTACCTTTCATTCTTGCCAAACTCTTTGCAGACCCCCGTGCAAGCTTTAGAACAAGATTTTGGATGTTTTCTTTCCTGGCAGAGTTTCTCCTTGCAAGATATGGTGGAAAAGCTTTTGGCTGAGTGTAGAGCGGCAAGACACGCAGAAGACGCAGATACGCAGCTCTCCGAAGCTAAGTGCCGGTCCCGGGCTTCTTTCGGCACAAACCGCTCTCAGGAGCTCCCTGCGCTCGCCACAATGCTCTGTGTGCGAAGAAGCCGCTTCTTCGCCTCCGGGAGAATCGGCGAGCGGCAGCTTGCCAAAGGCGAAGATGCAAGCTGCAGCACGCAGGCACAGTGTGGGCAGCCTTCAGACTTAGAGAAAACAGTACTTTACCACTCTCCTGCCTTTTCCATGGTTCTTCTATTGGAAAAGAACGAGTTTTGGACAACTACCTTTCATTCTTGCCAAACTCTTTGCAGACCCCCGTGCAAGCTTTAGAACAAGATTTTGGATGTTTTCTTTCCTGGCAGAGTTTCTCCTTGCAAGATATGGTGGAAAAGCTTTTGGCTGAGTGTAGAGCGGCAAGACACGCAGAAGACGCAGATACGCAGCTCTCCGAAGCTAAGTGCCGGTCCCGGGCTTCTTTCGGCACAAACCGCTCTCAGGAGCTCCCTGCGCTCGCCACAATGCTCTGTGTGCGAAGAAGCCGCTTCTTCGCCTCCGGGAGAATCGGCGAGCGGCAGCTTGCCAAAGGCGAAGATGCAAGCTGCAGCACACAGGCAAGTGTGGGCAGCCTTCAGACTTAGAGAAAACAGTACTTTACCACTCTCCTGCCTTTTCCATGGTTATTCTATTGGAAAAGAACGAGTTTTGGACAACTACCTTTCATTCTTGCCAAACTCTTTGCAGACCCCCGTGCAAGCTTTAGAACAAGATTTTGGATGTTTTCTTTCCTGGCAGAGTTTCTCCTTGCAAGATATGGTGGAAAAGCTTTTTGCTGAGTGTAGAGCGGCAAGACACGCAGAAGACGCAGATACGCAGCTCTCCGAAGCTAAGTGCCGGTCCCGGGCTTCTTTCGGCACAAACCGCTCTCAGGAGCTCCCTGCGCTCGCCACAATGCTCTGTGTGCGAAGAAGCCGCTTCTTCGCCTCCGGGAGAATCGGCGAGCGGCAGCTTCCCAAAGGCGAAGATGCAAGCTGCAGCACACAGGCACAGTGTGGGCAGCATTCAGACTTAGAGAAAACAGTACTTTACCACTCTCCTGCCTTTTCCATGGTTATTCTATTGGAAAAGAACGAGTTTTGGACAACTACCTTTCATTCTTGCCAAACTCTTTGCAGACCCCCGTGCAAGCTTTAGAACAAGATTTTGGATGTTTTCTTTCCTGGCAGAGTTTCTCCTTGCAAGATATGGTGGAAAAGCTTTTTGCTGAGTGTAGAGCGGCAAGACACGCAGAAGACGCGGATACGCAGCTCTCCGAAGCTAAGTGCCGGTCCCGGGCTTCTTTCGGCACAAACCGCTCTCAGGAGCTCCCTGCGCTCGCCACAATGCTCTGTGTGCGAAGAAGCCGCTTCTTCGCCTCCGGGAGAATCGGCGAGCGGCAGCTTGCCAAAGGCGAAGATGCAAGCTGCAGCACACAGGCACAGTGTGGGCAGCATTCAGACTTAGAGAAAACAGTACTTTACCACTCTCCTGCCTTTTCCATGGTTATTCTATTGGAAAAGAACGAGTTTTGGACAACTACCTTTCATTCTTGCCAAACTCTTTGCAGACCCCCGTGCAAGCTTTAGAACAAGATTTTGGATGTTTTCTTTCCTGGCAGAGTTTCTCCTTGCAAGATATGGTGGAAAAGCTTTTTGCTGAGTGTAGAGCGGCAAGACACGCAGAAGACGCAGATACGCAGCTCTCCGAAGCTAAGTGCCGGTCCCGGGCTTCTTTCGGCACAAACCGCTCTCAGGAGCTCCCTGCGCTCGCCACAATGCTCTGTGTGCGAAGAAGCCGCTTCTTCGCCTGCGGGAGAATCGGCGAGCGGCAGCTTCCCAAAGGCGAAGATGCAAGCTGCAGCACACAGGCACAGTGTGGGCAGCCTTCAGACTTAGAGAAAACAGTACTTTACCACTCTCCTGCCTTTTCCATGGTTCTTCTATTGGAAAAGAACGAGTTTTGGACAACTACCTTTCATTCTTGCCAAACTCTTTGCAGAC
Source organism: Molothrus aeneus (assembly GCF_037042795.1). Lineage (NCBI taxonomy): Eukaryota > Metazoa > Chordata > Aves > Passeriformes > Icteridae > Molothrus > Molothrus aeneus. Next base: position 194,565 of record NW_027098832.1, read on the forward strand.
CTCCGTGCAAGCTTTAGAACAAGATTTTGGATGTTTTCTTTCCTGGCAGAGTTTCTCCTTGCAAGATATGGTGGAAAAGCTTTTTGCTGAGTGTAGAGCGGCAAGACACGCAGAAGACGCAGATACGCAGCTCTCCGAAGCTAAGTGCCGGTCCCGGGCTTCTTTCGGCACAAACCGCTCTCAGGAGCTCCCTGCGCTCGCCACAATGCTCTGTGTGCGAAGAAGCCGCTTCTTCGCCTCCGGGAGAATCGGCGAGCGGCAGCTTCCCAAAGGCGAAGATGCAAGCTGCAGCACGCAGGCACAGTGTGGGCAGCCTTCAGACTTAGAGAAAACAGTACTTTACCACTCTCCTGCCTTTTCCATGGTTATTCTATTGGAAAAGAACGAGTTTTGGACAACTACCTTTCATTCTTGCCAAACTCTTTGCAGACCCCCGTGCAAGCTTTAGAACAAGATTTTGGATGTTTTCTTTCCTGGCAGAGTTTCTCCTTGCAAGATATGGTGGAAAAGCTTTTTGCTGAGTGTAGAGCGGCAAGACACGCAGAAGACGCAGATACGCAGCTCTCCGAAGCTAAGTGCCGGTCCCGGGCTTCTTTCGGCACAAACCGCTCTCAGGAGCTCCCTGCGCTCGCCACAATGCTCTGTGTGCGAAGAAGCCGCTTCTTCGCCTCCGGGAGAATCGGCGAGCGGCAGCTTCCCAAAGGCGAAGATGCAAGCTGCAGCACACAGGCACAATGTGGGCAGCCTTCAGACTTAGAGAAAACAGTACTTTACCACTCTCCTGCCTTTTCCATGGTTATTCTATTGGAAAAGAACGAGTTTTGGACAACTACCTTTCATTCTTGCCAAACTCTTTGCAGACCCCCGTGCAAGCTTTAGAACAAGATTTTGGATGTTTTCTTTCCTGGCAGAGTTTCTCCTTGCAAGATATGGTGGAAAAGCTTTTGGCTGAGTGTAGAGCGGCAAGACACGCAGAAGACGCAGATACGCAGCTCTCCGAAGCTAAGTGCCGGTCCCGGGCTTCTTTCGGCACAAACCGCTCTCAGGAGCTCCCTGCGCTCGCCACAATGCTCTGTGTGCGAAGAAGCCGCTTCTTCGCCTGCGGGAGAATCGGCGAGCGGCAGCTTGCCAAAGGCGAAGATGCAAGCTGCAGCACACAGGCACAGTGTGGGCAGCCTTCAGACTTAGAGAAAACAGTACTTTACCACTCTCCTGCCTTTTCCATGGTTATTCTATTGGAAAAGAACGAGTTTTGGACAACTACCTTTCATTCTTGCCAAACTCTTTGCAGACCCCCGTGCAAGCTTTAGAACAAGATTTTGGATGTTTTCTTTCCTGGCAGAGTTTCTCCTTGCAAGATATGGTGGAAAAGCTTTTTGCTGAGTGTAGAGCGGCAAGACACGCAGAAGACGCGGATACGCAGCTCTCCGAAGCTAAGTGCCGGTCCCGGGCTTCTTTCGGCACAAACCGCTCTCAGGAGCTCCCTGCGCTCGCCACAATGCTCTGTGTGCGAAGAAGCCGCTTCTTCGCCTCCGGGAGAATCGGCGAGCGGCAGCTTGCCAAAGGCGAAGATGCAAGCTGCAGCACACAGGCACAGTGTGGGCAGCATTCAGACTTAGAGAAAACAGTACTTTACCACTCTCCTGCCTTTTCCATGGTTATTCTATTGGAAAAGAACGAGTTTTGGACAACTACCTTTCATTCTTGCCAAACTCTTTGCAGACCCCCGTGCAAGCTTTAGAACAAGATTTTGGATGTTTTCTTTCCTGGCAGAGTTTCTCCTTGCAAGATATGGTGGAAAAGCTTTTTGCTGAGTGTAGAGCGGCAAGACACGCAGAAGACGCAGATACGCAGCTCTCCGAAGCTAAGTGCCGGTCCCGGGCTTCTTTCGGCACAAACCGCTCTCAGGAGCTCCCTGCGCTCGCCACAATGCTCTGTGTGCGAAGAAGCCGCTTCTTCGCCTGCGGGAGAATCGGCGAGCGGCAGCTTCCCAAAGGCGAAGATGCAAGCTGCAGCACACAGGCACAGTGTGGGCAGCCTTCAGACTTAGAGAAAACAGTACTTTACCACTCTCCTGCCTTTTCCATGGTTATTCTATTGGAAAAGAACGAGTTTTGGACAACTACCTTTCATTCTTGCCAAACTCTTTGCAGACCTCCGTGCAAGCTTTAGAACAAGATTTTGGATGTTTTCTTTCCTGGCAGAGTTTCTCCTTGCAAGATATGGTGGAAAAGCTTTTTGCTGAGTGTAGAGCGGCAAGACACGCAGAAGACGCAGATACGCAGCTCTCCGAAGCTAAGTGCCGGTCCCGGGCTTCTTTCGGCACAAACCGCTCTCAGGAGCTCCCTGCGCTCGCCACAATGCTCTGTGTGCGAAGAAGCCGCTTCTTCGCCTCCGGGAGAATCGGCGAGCGGCAGCTTCCCAAAGGCGAAGATGCAAGCTGCAGCACGCAGGCACAGTGTGGGCAGCCTTCAGACTTAGAGAAAACAGTACTTTACCACTCTCCTGCCTTTTCCATGGTTATTCTATTGGAAAAGAACGAGTTTTGGACAACTACCTTTCATTCTTGCCAAACTCTTTGCAGACCCCCGTGCAAGCTTTAGAACAAGATTTTGGATGTTTTCTTTCCTGGCAGAGTTTCTCCTTGCAAGATATGGTGGAAAAGCTTTTTGCTGAGTGTAGAGCGGCAAGACACGCAGAAGACGCAGATACGCAGCTCTCCGAAGCTAAGTGCCGGTCCCGGGCTTCTTTCGGCACAAACCGCTCTCAGGAGCTCCCTGCGCTCGCCACAATGCTCTGTGTGCGAAGAAGCCGCTTCTTCGCCTCCGGGAGAATCGGCGAGCGGCAGCTTCCCAAAGGCGAAGATGCAAGCTGCAGCACACAGGCACAATGTGGGCAGCCTTCAGACTTAGAGAAAACAGTACTTTACCACTCTCCTGCCTTTTCCATGGTTATTCTATTGGAAAAGAACGAGTTTTGGACAACTACCTTTCATTCTTGCCAAACTCTTTGCAGACCCCCGTGCAAGCTTTAGAACAAGATTTTGGATGTTTTCTTTCCTGGCAGAGTTTCTCCTTGCAAGATATGGTGGAAAAGCTTTTGGCTGAGTGTAGAGCGGCAAGACACGCAGAAGACGCAGATACGCAGCTCTCCGAAGCTAAGTGCCGGTCCCGGGCTTCTTTCGGCACAAACCGCTCTCAGGAGCTCCCTGCGCTCGCCACAATGCTCTGTGTGCGAAGAAGCCGCTTCTTCGCCTGCGGGAGAATCGGCGAGCGGCAGCTTCCCAAAGGCGAAGATGCAAGCTGCAGCACACAGGCACAGTGTGGGCAGCATTCAGACTTAGAGAAAACAGTACTTTACCACTCTCCTGCCTTTTCCATGGTTATTCTATTGGAAAAGAACGAGTTTTGGACAACTACCTTTCATTCTTGCCAAACTCTTTGCAGACCCCCGTGCAAGCTTTAGAACAAGATTTTGGATGTTTTCTTTCCTGGCAGAGTTTCTCCTTGCAAGATATGGTGGAAAAGCTTTTGGCTGAGTGTAGAGCGGCAAGACACGCAGAAGACGCAGATACGCAGCTCTCCGAAGCTAAGTGCCGGTCCCGGGCTTCTTTCGGCACAAACCGCTCTCAGGAGCTCCCTGCGCTCGCCACAATGCTCTGTGTGCGAAGAAGCCGCTTCTTCGCCTCCGGGAGAATCGGCGAGCGGCAGCTTGCCAAAGGCGAAGATGCAAGCTGCAGCACACAGGCACAGTGTGGGCAGCCTTCAGACTTAGAGAAAACAGTACTTTACCACTCTCCTGCCTTTTCCATGGTTATTCTATTGGAAAAGAACGAGTTTTGGACAACTACCTTTCATTCTTGCCAAACTCTTTGCAGACCCCCGTGCAAGCTTTAGAACAAGATTTTGGATGTTTTCTTTCCTGGCAGAGTTTCTCCTTGCAAGATATGGTGGAAAAGCTTTTGGCTGAGTGTAGAGCGGCAAGACACACAGAAGACGCGGATACGCAGCTCTCCGAAGCTAAGTGCCGGTCCCGGGCTTCTTTCGGCACAAACCGCTCTCAGGAGCTCCCTGCGCTCGCCACAATGCTCTGTGTGCGAAGAAGCCGCTTCTTCGCCTCCGGGAGAATCGGCGAGCGGCAGCTTGCCAAAGGCGAAGATGCAAGCTGCAGCACACAGGCACAGTGTGGGCAGCATTCAGACTTAGAGAAAACAGTACTTTACCACTCTCCTGCCTTTTCCATGGTTATTCTATTGGAAAAGAACGAGTTTTGGACAACTACCTTTCATTCTTGCCAAACTCTTTGCAGACCCCCGTGCAAGCTTTAGAACAAGATTTTGGATGTTTTCTTTCCTGGCAGAGTTTCTCCTTGCAAGATATGGTGGAAAAGCTTTTGGCTGAGTGTAGAGCGGCAAGACACGCAGAAGACGCAGATACGCAGCTCTCCGAAGCTAAGTGCCGGTCCCGGGCTTCTTTCGGCACAAACCGCTCTCAGGAGCTCCCTGCGCTCGCCACAATGCTCTGTGTGCGAAGAAGCCGCTTCTTCGCCTGCGGGAGAATCGGCGAGCGGCAGCTTCCCAAAGGCGAAGATGCAAGCTGCAGCACACAGGCACAGTGTGGGCAGCCTTCAGACTTAGAGAAAACAGTACTTTACCACTCTCCTGCCTTATCCATGGTTATTCTATTGGAAAAGAACGAGTTTTGGACAACTACCTTTCATTCTTGCCAAACTCTTTGCAGACCTCCGTGCAAGCTTTAGAACAAGATTTTGGATGTTTTCTTTCCTGGCAGAGTTTCTCCTTGCAAGATATGGTGGAAAAGCTTTTTGCTGAGTGTAGAGCGGCAAGACACGCAGAAGACGCAGATACGCAGCTCTCCGAAGCTAAGTGCCGGTCCCGGGCTTCTTTCGGCACAAACCGCTCTCAGGAGCTCCCTGCGCTCGCCACAATGCTCTGTGTGCGAAGAAGCCGCTTCTTCGCCTCCGGGAGAATCGGCGAGCGGCAGCTTCCCAAAGGCGAAGATGCAAGCTGCAGCACACAGGCACAATGTGGGCAGCCTTCAGACTTAGAGAAAACAGTACTTTACCACTCTCCTGCCTTTTCCATGGTTATTCTATTGGAAAAGAACGAGTTTTGGACAACTACCTTTCATTCTTGCCAAACTCTTTGCAGACCCCCGTGCAAGCTTTAGAACAAGATTTTGGATGTTTTCTTTCCTGGCAGAGTTTCTCCTTGCAAGATATGGTGGAAAAGCTTTTTGCTGAGTGTAGAGCGGCAAGACACGCAGAAGACGCAGATACGCAGCTCTCCGAAGCTAAGTGCCGGTCCCGGGCTTCTTTCGGCACAAACCGCTCTCAGGAGCTCCCTGCGCTCGCCACAATGCTCTGTGTGCGAAGAAGCCGCTTCTTCGCCTCCGGGAGAATCGGCGAGCGGCAGCTTCCCAAAGGCGAAGATGCAAGCTGCAGCACACAGGCACAGTGTGGGCAGCATTCAGACTTAGAGAAAACAGTACTTTACCACTCTCCTGCCTTTTCCATGGTTATTCTATTGGAAAAGAACGAGTTTTGGACAACTACCTTTCATTCTTGCCAAACTCTTTGCAGACCCCCGTGCAAGCTTTAGAACAAGATTTTGGATGTTTTCTTTCCTGGCAGAGTTTCTCCTTGCAAGATATGGTGGAAAAGCTTTTGGCTGAGTGTAGAGCGGCAAGACACGCAGAAGACGCAGATACGCAGCTCTCCGAAGCTAAGTGCCGGTCCCGGGCTTCTTTCGGCACAAACCGCTCTCAGGAGCTCCCTGCGCTCGCCACAATGCTCTGTGTGCGAAGAAGCCGCTTCTTCGCCTCCGGGAGAATCGGCGAGCGGCAGCTTGCCAAAGGCGAAGATGCAAGCTGCAGCACACAGGCACAGTGTGGGCAGCCTTCAGACTTAGAGAAAACAGTACTTTACCACTCTCCTGCCTTTTCCATGGTTATTCTATTGGAAAAGAACGAGTTTTGGACAACTACCTTTCATTCTTGCCAAACTCTTTGCAGACCCCCGTGCAAGCTTTAGAACAAGATTTTGGATGTTTTCTTTCCTGGCAGAGTTTCTCCTTGCAAGATATGGTGGAAAAGCTTTTTGCTGAGTGTAGAGCGGCAAGACACGCAGAAGACGCGGATACGCAGCTCTCCGAAGCTAAGTGCCGGTCCCGGGCTTCTTTCGGCACAAACCGCTCTCAGGAGCTCCCTGCGCTCGCCACAATGCTCTGTGTGCGAAGAAGCCGCTTCTTCGCCTCCGGGAGAATCGGCGAGCGGCAGCTTGCCAAAGGCGAAGATGCAAGCTGCAGCACACAGGCACAGTGTGGGCAGCATTCAGACTTAGAGAAAACAGTACTTTACCACTCTCCTGCCTTTTCCATGGTTATTCTATTGGAAAAGAACGAGTTTTGGACAACTACCTTTCATTCTTGCCAAACTCTTTGCAGACCCCCGTGCAAGCTTTAGAACAAGATTTTGGATGTTTTCTTTCCTGGCAGAGTTTCTCCTTGCAAGATATGGTGGAAAAGCTTTTTGCTGAGTGTAGAGCGGCAAGACACGCAGAAGACGCAGATACGCAGCTCTCCGAAGCTAAGTGCCGGTCCCGGGCTTCTTTCGGCACAAACCGCTCTCAGGAGCTCCCTGCGCTCGCCACAATGCTCTGTGTGCGAAGAAGCCGCTTCTTCGCCTGCGGGAGAATCGGCGAGCGGCAGCTTCCCAAAGGCGAAGATGCAAGCTGCAGCACACAGGCACAGTGTGGGCAGCATTCAGACTTAGAGAAAACAGTACTTTACCACTCTCCTGCCTTTTCCATGGTTATTCTATTGGAAAAGAACGAGTTTTGGACAACTACCTTTCATTCTTGCCAAACTCTTTGCAGACCCCCGTGCAAGCTTTAGAACAAGATTTTGGATGTTTTCTTTCCTGGCAGAGTTTCTCCTTGCAAGATATGGTGGAAAAGCTTTTGGCTGAGTGTAGAGCGGCAAGACACGCAGAAGACGCAGATACGCAGCTCTCCGAAGCTAAGTGCCGGTCCCGGGCTTCTTTCGGCACAAACCGCTCTCAGGAGCTCCCTGCGCTCGCCACAATGCTCTGTGTGCGAAGAAGCCGCTTCTTCGCCTCCGGGAGAATCGGCGAGCGGCAGCTTCCCAAAGGCGAAGATGCAAGCTGCAGCACACAGGCACAGTGTGGGCAGCCTTCAGACTTAGAGAAAACAGTACTTTACCACTCTCCTGCCTTTTCCATGGTTATTCTATTGGAAAAGAACGAGTTTTGGACAACTACCTTTCATTCTTGCCAAACTCTTTGCAGACCCCCGTGCAAGCTTTAGAACAAGATTTTGGATGTTTTCTTCCCTGGCAGAGTTTCTCCTTGCAAGATATGGTGAAAAAGCTTTTGGCTGAGTGTTGAGCGGCAAGACACGCAGAAGACGCAGATACGCAGCTCTCCGAAGCTAAGTGCCGGTCCTGGGCTTCTTTCGGCACAAACCGCTCTCAGGAGCTCCCTGCGCTCGCCACAATGCTCTGTGTGTGAAGAAGCCGCTTCTTCGCCTCCGGGAGAATCGGCGAGCGGCAGCTTCCCAAAGGCGAAGATGCAAGCTGCAGCACACAGGCACAGTGTGGGCAGCCTTCAGACTTAGAGAAAACAGTACTTTACCACTCTCCTGCCTTATCCATGTTTATTCTATTGGAAAAGAACGAGTTTTGGACAACTACCTTTCATTCTTGCCAAACTCTTTGCAGACCCCCGTGCAAGCTTTAGAACAAGATTTTGGATGTTTTCTTTCCTGGCAGAGTTTCTCCTTGCAAGATATGGTGGAAAAGCTTTTGGCTGAGTGTAGAGCGGCAAGACACGCAGAAGACGCAGATACGCAGCTCTCCGAAGCTAAGTGCCGGTCCCGGGCTTCTTTCGGCACAAACCGCTCTCAGGAGCTCCCTGCGCTCGCCACAATGCTCTGTGTGCGAAGAAGCCGCTTCTTCGCCTCCGGGAGAATCGGCGAGCGGCAGCTTGCCAAAGGCGAAGATGCAAGCTGCAGCACACAGGCACAGTGTGGGCAGCATTCAGACTTAGAGAAAACAGTACTTTACCACTCTCCTGCCTTTTCCATGGTTATTCTATTGGAAAAGAACGAGTTTTGGACAACTACCTTTCATTCTTGCCAAACTCTTTGCAGACCCCCGTGCAAGCTTTAGAACAAGATTTTGGATGTTTTCTTTCCTGGCAGAGTTTCTCCTTGCAAGATATGGTGGAAAAGCTTTTGGCTGAGTGTAGAGCGGCAAGACACGCAGAAGACGCAGATACGCAGCTCTCCGAAGCTAAGTGCCGGTCCCGGGCTTCTTTCGGCACAAACCGCTCTCAGGAGCTCCCTGCGCTCGCCACAATGCTCTGTGTGCGAAGAAGCCGCTTCTTCGCCTCCGGGAGAATCGGCGAGCGGCAGCTTCCCAAAGGCGAAGATGCAAGCTGCAGCACACAGGCACAGTGTGGGCAGCATTCAGACTTAGAGAAAACAGTACTTTACCACTCTCCTGCCTTTTCCATGGTTATTCTATTGGAAAAGAACGAGTTTTGGACAACTACCTTTCATTCTTGCCAAACTCTTTGCAGACCCCCGTGCAAGCTTTAGAACAAGATTTTGGATGTTTTCTTTCCTGGCAGAGTTTCTCCTTGCAAGATATGGTGGAAAAGCTTTTGGCTGAGTGTAGAGCGGCAAGACACGCAGAAGACGCAGATACGCAGCTCTCCGAAGCTAAGTGCCGGTCCCGGGCTTCTTTCGGCACAAACCGCTCTCAGGAGCTCCCTGCGCTCGCCACAATGCTCTGTGTGCGAAGAAGCCGCTTCTTCGCCTCCGGGAGAATCGGCGAGCGGCAGCTTGCCAAAGGCGAAGATGCAAGCTGCAGCACACAGGCACAGTGTGGGCAGCCTTCAGACTTAGAGAAAACAGTACTTTACCACTCTCCTGCCTTTTCCATGGTTATTCTATTGGAAAAGAACGAGTTTTGGACAACTACCTTTCATTCTTGCCAAACTCTTTGCAGACCCCCGTGCAAGCTTTAGAACAAGATTTTGGATGTTTTCTTTCCTGGCAGAGTTTCTCCTTGCAAGATATGGTGGAAAAGCTTTTTGCTGAGTGTAGAGCGGCAAGACACGCAGAAGACGCAGATACGCAGCTCTCCGAAGCTAAGTGCCGGTCCCGGGCTTCTTTCGGCACAAACCGCTCTCAGGAGCTCCCTGCGCTCGCCACAATGCTCTGTGTGCGAAGAAGCCGCTTCTTCGCCTCCGGGAGAATCGGCGAGCGGCAGCTTCCCAAAGGCGAAGATGCAAGCTGCAGCACGCAGGCACAGTGTGGGCAGCCTTCAGACTTAGAGAAAACAGTACTTTACCACTCTCCTGCCTTTTCCATGGTTATTCTATTGGAAAAGAACGAGTTTTGGACAACTACCTTTCATTCTTGCCAAACTCTTTGCAGACCCCCGTGCAAGCTTTAGAACAAGATTTTGGATGTTTTCTTTCCTGGCAGAGTTTCTCCTTGCAAGATATGGTGGAAAAGCTTTTTGCTGAGTGTAGAGCGGCAAGACACGCAGAAGACGCAGATACGCAGCTCTCCGAAGCTAAGTGCCGGTCCCGGGCTTCTTTCGGCACAAACCGCTCTCAGGAGCTCCCTGCGCTCGCCACAATGCTCTGTGTGCGAAGAAGCCGCTTCTTCGCCTCCGGGAGAATCGGCGAGCGGCAGCTTGCCAAAGGCGAAGATGCAAGCTGCAGCACACAGGCACAATGTGGGCAGCCTTCAGACTTAGAGAAAACAGTACTTTACCACTCTCCTGCCTTTTCCATGGTTATTCTATTGGAAAAGAACGAGTTTTGGACAACTACCTTTCATTCTTGCCAAACTCTTTGCAGACCCCCGTGCAAGCTTTAGAACAAGATTTTGGATGTTTTCTTTCCTGGCAGAGTTTCTCCTTGCAAGATATGGTGGAAAAGCTTTTGGCTGAGTGTAGAGCGGCAAGACACGCAGAAGACGCAGATACGCAGCTCTCCGAAGCTAAGTGCCGGTCCCGGGCTTCTTTCGGCACAAACCGCTCTCAGGAGCTCCCTGCGCTCGCCACAATGCTCTGTGTGCGAAGAAGCCGCTTCTTCGCCTCCGGGAGAATCGGCGAGCGGCAGCTTGCCAAAGGCGAAGATGCAAGCTGCAGCACACAGGCACAGTGTGGGCAGCATTCAGACTTAGAGAAAACAGTACTTTACCACTCTCCTGCCTTTTCCATGGTTATTCTATTGGAAAAGAACGAGTTTTGGACAACTACCTTTCATTCTTGCCAAACTCTTTGCAGACCCCCGTGCAAGCTTTAGAACAAGATTTTGGATGTTTTCTTTCCTGGCAGAGTTTCTCCTTGCAAGATATGGTGGAAAAGCTTTTGGCTGAGTGTAGAGCGGCAAGACACGCAGAAGACGCAGATACGCAGCTCTCCGAAGCTAAGTGCCGGTCCCGGGCTTCTTTCGGCACAAACCGCTCTCAGGAGCTCCCTGCGCTCGCCACAATGCTCTGTGTGCGAAGAAGCCGCTTCTTCGCCTCCGGGAGAATCGGCGAGCGGCAGCTTCCCAAAGGCGAAGATGCAAGCTGCAGCACACAGGCACAATGTGGGCAGCCTTCAGACTTAGAGAAAACAGTACTTTACCACTCTCCTGCCTTTTCCATGGTTATTCTATTGGAAAAGAACGAGTTTTGGACAACTACCTTTCATTCTTGCCAAACTCTTTGCAGACCCCCGTGCAAGCTTTAGAACAAGATTTTGGATGTTTTCTTTCCTGGCAGAGTTTCTCCTTGCAAGATATGGTGGAAAAGCTTTTGGCTGAGTGTAGAGCGGCAAGACACGCAGAAGACGCAGATACGCAGCTCTCCGAAGCTAAGTGCCGGTCCCGGGCTTCTTTCGGCACAAACCGCTCTCAGGAGCTCCCTGCGCTCGCCACAATGCTCTGTGTGCGAAGAAGCCGCTTCTTCGCCTCCGGGAGAATCGGCGAGCGGCAGCTTCCCAAAGGCGAAGATGCAAGCTGCAGCACACAGGCACAGTGTGGGCAGCATTCAGACTTAGAGAAAACAGTACTTTACCACTCTCCTGCCTTTTCCATGGTTATTCTATTGGAAAAGAACGAGTTTTGGACAACTACCTTTCATTCTTGCCAAACTCTTTGCAGACCCCCGTGCAAGCTTTAGAACAAGATTTTGGATGTTTTCTTTCCTGGCAGAGTTTCTCCTTGCAAGATATGGTGGAAAAGCTTTTGGCTGAGTGTAGAGCGGCAAGACACGCAGAAGACGCAGATACGCAGCTCTCCGAAGCTAAGTGCCGGTCCCGGGCTTCTTTCGGCACAAACCGCTCTCAGGAGCTCCCTGCGCTCGCCACAATGCTCTGTGTGCGAAGAAGCCGCTTCTTCGCCTGCGGGAGAATCGGCGAGCGGCAGCTTCCCAAAGGCGAAGATGCAAGCTGCAGCACACAGGCACAGTGTGGGCAGCCTTCAGACTTAGAGAAAACAGTACTTTACCACTCTCCTGCCTTATCCATGGTTATTCTATTGGAAAAGAACGAGTTTTGGACAACTACCTTTCATTCTTGCCAAACTCTTTGCAGACCTCCGTGCAAGCTTTAGAACAAGATTTTGGATGTTTTCTTTCCTGGCAGAGTTTCTCCTTGCAAGATATGGTGGAAAAGCTTTTGGCTGAGTGTAGAGCGGCAAGACACGCAGAAGACGCAGATACGCAGCTCTCCGAAGCTAAGTGCCGGTCCCGGGCTTCTTTCGGCACAAACCGCTCTCAGGAGCTCCCTGCGCTCGCCACAATGCTCTGTGTGCGAAGAAGCCGCTTCTTCGCCTCCGGGAGAATCGGCGAGCGGCAGCTTGCCAAAGGCGAAGATGCAAGCTGCAGCACACAGGCACAGTGTGGGCAGCATTCAGACTTAGAGAAAACAGTACTTTACCACTCTCCTGCCTTTTCCATGGTTATTCTATTGGAAAAGAACGAGTTTTGGACAACTACCTTTCATTCTTGCCAAACTCTTTGCAGACCCCCGTGCAAGCTTTAGAACAAGATTTTGGATGTTTTCTTTCCTGGCAGAGTTTCTCCTTGCAAGATATGGTGGAAAAGCTTTTGGCTGAGTGTAGAGCGGCAAGACACGCAGAAGACGCAGATACGCAGCTCTCCGAAGCTAAGTGCCGGTCCCGGGCTTCTTTCGGCACAAACCGCTCTCAGGAGCTCCCTGCGCTCGCCACAATGCTCTGTGTGCGAAGAAGCCGCTTCTTCGCCTCCGGGAGAATCGGCGAGCGGCAGCTTCCCAAAGGCGAAGATGCAAGCTGCAGCACACAGGCACAGTGTGGGCAGCCTTCAGACTTAGAGAAAACAGTACTTTACCACTCTCCTGCCTTTTCCATGGTTATTCTATTGGAAAAGAACGAGTTTTGGACAACTACCTTTCATTCTTGCCAAACTCTATGCAGACCCCCGTGCAAGCTTTAGAACAAGATTTTGGATTTTTTCTTTCCTGGCAGAGTTTCTCCTTGCAAGATATGGTGGAAAAGCTTTTTGCTGAGTGTAGAGCGGCAAGACACGCAGAAGACGCGGATACGCAGCTTCCGAAGCTAAGTGCCGGTCCCGGGCTTCTTTCGGCACAAACCGCTCTCAGGAGCTCCCTGCGCTCGCCACAATGCTCTGTGTGCGAAGAAGCCGCTTCTTCGCCTCCGGGAGAATCGGCGAGCGGCAGCTTGCCAAAGGCGAAGATGCAAGCTGCAGCACACAGGCACAGTGTGGGCAGCATTCAGACTTAGAGAAAACAGTACTTTACCACTCTCCTGCCTTTTCCATGGTTATTCTATTGGAAAAGAACGAGTTTTGGACAACTACCTTTCATTCTTGCCAAACTCTTTGCAGACCCCCGTGCAAGCTTTAGAACAAGATTTTGGATGTTTTCTTTCCTGGCAGAGATTCTCCTTGCAAGATATGGTGGAAAAGCTTTTGGCTGAGTGTAGAGCGGCAAGACACGCAGAAGACGCAGATACGCAGCTCTCCGAAGCTAAGTGCCGGTCCCGGGCTTCTTTCGGCACAAACCGCTCTCAGGAGCTCCCTGCGCTCGCCACAATGCTCTGTGTGCGAAGAAGCCGCTTCTTCGCCTGCGGGAGAATCGGCGAGCGGCAGCTTCCCAAAGGCGAAGATGCAAGCTGCAGCACACAGGCACAGTGTGGGCAGCCTTCAGACTTAGAGAAAACAGTACTTTACCACTCTCCTGCCTTATCCATGGTTATTCTATTGGAAAAGAACGAGTTTTGGACAACTACCTTTCATTCTTGCCAAACTCTTTGCAGACCTCCGTGCAAGCTTTAGAACAAGATTTTGGATGTTTTCTTTCCTGGCAGAGTTTCTCCTTGCAAGATATGGTGGAAAAGCTTTTTGCTGAGTGTAGAGCGGCAAGACACGCAGAAGACGCAGATACGCAGCTCTCCGAAGCTAAGTGCCGGTCCCGGGCTTCTTTCGGCACAAACCGCTCTCAGGAGCTCCCTGCGCTCGCCACAATGCTCTGTGTGCGAAGAAGCCGCTTCTTCGCCTCCGGGAGAATCGGCGAGCGGCAGCTTCCCAAAGGCGAAGATGCAAGCTGCAGCACACAGGCACAATGTGGGCAGCCTTCAGACTTAGAGAAAACAGTACTTTACCACTCTCCTGCCTTTTCCATGGTTATTCTATTGGAAAAGAACGAGTTTTGGACAACTACCTTTCATTCTTGCCAAACTCTTTGCAGACCCCCGTGCAAGCTTTAGAACAAGATTTTGGATGTTTTCTTTCCTGGCAGAGTTTCTCCTTGCAAGATATGGTGGAAAAGCTTTTGGCTGAGTGTAGAGCGGCAAGACACGCAGAAGACGCAGATACGCAGCTCTCCGAAGCTAAGTGCCGGTCCCGGGCTTCTTTCGGCACAAACCGCTCTCAGGAGCTCCCTGCGCTCGCCACAATGCTCTGTGTGCGAAGAAGCCGCTTCTTTCGCCTCCGGGAGAATCGGCGAGCGGCAGCTTCCCCAAAGGCGAAGATGCAAGCTGCAGCACACAGGCACAGTGTGGGCAGCATTCAGACTTAGAGAAAACAGTACTTTACCACTCTCCTGCCTTTTCCATGGTTATTCTATTGGAAAAGAACGAGTTTTGGACAACTACCTTTCATTCTTGCCAAACTCTTTGCAGACCCCCGTGCAAGCTTTAGAACAAGATTTTGGATGTTTTCTTTCCTGGCAGAGTTTCTCCTGCAAGATATGGTGGAAAAGCTTTTGGCTGAGTGTAGAGCGGCAAGACACGCAGAAGACGCAGATACGCAGCTCTCCGAAGCTAAGTGCCGGTCCCGGGCTTCTTTCGGCACAAACCGCTCTCAGGAGCTCCCTGCGCTCGCCACAATGCTCTGTGTGCGAAGAAGCCGCTTCTTCGCCTCCGGGAGAATCGGCGAGCGGCAGCTTGCCAAAGGCGAAGATGCAAGCTGCAGCACACAGGCACAGTGTGGGCAGCCTTCAGACTTAGAGAAAACAGTACTTTACCACTCTCCTGCCTTTTCCATGGTTATCTATTGGAAAAGAACGAGTTTTGGACAACTACCTTTCATTCTTGCCAAACTCTTTGCAGACCCCCGTGCAAGCTTTAGAACAAGATTTTGGATGTTTTCTTTCCTGGCAGAGTTTCTCCTTGCAAGATATGGTGGAAAAGCTTTTTGCTGAGTGTAGAGCGGCAAGACACGCAGAAGACGCTGATACGCAGCTCTCCGAAGCTAAGTGCCGGTCCCGGGCTTCTTTCGGCACAAACCGCTCTCAGGAGCTCCCTGCGCTCGCCACAATGCTCTGTGTGCGAAGAAGCCGCTTCTTCGCCTCCGGGAGAATCGGCGAGCGGCAGCTTGGCCAAAGGCGAAGATGCAAGCTGCAGCACACAGGCACAGTGTGGGCAGCATTCAGACTTAGAGAAAACAGTACTTTACCACTCTCCTGCCTTTTCCATGGTTATTCTATTGGAAAAGAACGAGTTTTGGACAACTACCTTTCATTCTTGCCAAACTCTTTGCAGACCCCCGTGCAAGCTTTAGAACAAGATTTTGGATGTTTTCTTTCCTGGCAGAGTTTCTCCTTGCAAGATATGGTGGAAAAGCTTTTTGCTGAGTGTAGAGCGGCAAGACACGCAGAAGACGCAGATACGCAGCTCTCCGAAGCTAAGTGCCGGTCCCGGGCTTCTTTCGGCACAAACCGCTCTCAGGAGCTCCCTGCGCTCGCCACAATGCTCTGTGTGCGAAGAAGCCGCTTCTTCGCCTCCGGGAGAATCGGCGAGCGGCAGCTTCCCAAAGGCGAAGATGCAAGCTGCAGCACACAGGCACAATGTGGGCAGCCTTCAGACTTAGAGAAAACAGTACTTTACCACTCTCCTGCCTTTTCCATGGTTATTCTATTGGAAAAGAACGAGTTTTGGACAACTACCTTTCATTCTT